>NC_086338.1:51292466-51369966 GCF_032445375.1 Bacillus rossius redtenbacheri | reverse complement strand
GTCTACCATTCATTGACTGTGTTTGCTATCACTTTTATAGCCCTACATCAATTTTAACTAAAACATCATCATGTGTTAATTTTTTTTATAATATGAAATCTTTCTCAAGAAATTTTTTTTTGATTCAGCTACAAAAACAGTTATATGTATTACAGGCCACCTAGTGAACAAGAAGCACTCTGAATTCATAATGAACTAATTAACATGCCATCTATAAAGACATTCTTTATTTTAGGTGTGACTGAAAATAGTTTGGTGGTAAACCTAGCACTGACAATTGATTTTTAAGAACTGGAACCAAACCGAGAACCGGGAGTACAGTAGAACCGACACATCATGTGTAGCACCCTGCCCTCGGCTCACTTGCCCATTCCAACCAGCGCCTCGTCCATGAGCTCGTCGTCTGTAATGCACGGGGAGACAGAGTGTGGCGATGGGTTGATGAGGGGAGACGTCACCGGGGACTTCAGGATGTGAACCGACACAGAGGGGGAGGAGGGGAACATGGGAGGAGGGGGAGGGGGTGTGTTCCTGCGGCCGGGGGTAGATGATGCCAACGCTCGCTCGGGCACCGTCGTCAGCTTGCTGGGCGGAGGCAGCTCTGGCACCAGAGCCTTGCTGGCCAGCCCCGACGAAGAGGAAGAGAAGTCCAGCAGTATCTCCGCAGCCTCCTGGGACGATGTCAGTGCCGCCATCATCTTGTTCGGTGGTTCCACGGTGAGAGGGTTGAACTTCTTGACGTCTTCCACCTGCTTGGACACTGTCGGGAACTTTGTATTGTTGCTGTCCATCGTCTTTCCTGGAAGCACCAGTGACAAGGCTGTGTTCGCTGCATCCAGCTTGGAGTTTGGTTGAGATTCTTCCTTCATCTGCAGAGCGCGAGACGACTCTGCCTTACCCCTCGAGGCGGACAGTTCCAGAGGCTCGGAGGACAGGTCCGTCACAGGAACAATACTTATGACCGGCATGATGGTGCTGCTTGCAACTTGTGATGTCTCAAGACTCACGTCGATGGCTTTCGATACCACAGGGGCAGAAGTTTTGGAGGACATACCCACGATGGAAGCACTTCCGCCAGAATACACTGAATGTGTTGATGGCAATGAAGCATGGGGCAATTTTTGGTTTTTTAAATCATCAACGGTTTTCAAAGAGATTGGATACTTTGATGACCCTTCTACTTTATTAATAATTTCCAAAGGTTTAGGAATGGATTCACCTCGACTTGGGTCACTCACCAACACTTTGTCAGTAATGGACTTCTTGGAATCATTCTCAGATGCATTTAATCTTGCAGAAAGTTTGGGAATCTGGAACTTGGTATCAAGTGTTTTGATCAGGCCTTCAACAACCAGTTGAGGAGGCAAGGCTGAATCCATCTTAGAGTGAGGTGCCATTAACTTGTAATTCTCCTGCTCATCCCGCAAAGTGAGTGGGCTTGATTTCCTACCATCTGTTCCTTTTGATGAACTGAAAACACTTTTCTCTCTCTCACTGTTGTTCTTTGGTCTTGATTTGTCTCGTCTGCTGGTGTCATTACTGCTCACCATCTTTGGGGATCCAGTAGACTTTGAAGATGACTTCGACATTATATTGGGTATGGGAGAACCACTCGATTTTGATGATGGCATCTTGGATGAACCCCCACTTGACTTCCCTGTACCACTAGACACTCCACTTGGAGACTTCTGTTGCACCACCTGGTGAGGTTTTTTGGAAGCCGGGCCACTGTTGACACCAGGTTTTAACCCTGTGTGAGTTTTTGGTGAACCTGTTCCAGTATAAGATGAACTTCTAGGATTGCCAGATTTAGAGTCTTTGGATTTAGTCTTGTTGATGGTAATTCTCATCCCATCCCCACTAGGCTTCACCATGTACTCAGAATTCTTGTTACTGTCGGTCATTGAGCCCTTGCCTGTTCCTCCTCTGACGTCACCAGATTCAGATACATTGTGCATGGAGTTCAACTTGTCGATCACGTCTGATATCGAAGTGTGTTTTCTATTCCTAGCTTGTGGTGTGGAAGATTTTCTTCCATCCCCACCCACATCAGAGGGTGAAGTGTTGCCTCCACCCAACCCGCCACCATTACCGTCTGTGAGATCGAGTTGCTTGAGCTTCACACTAGATGATTTCAGTTTCGGACTGGAACCTGATGATGAGACACCGCTTCCAAGCGAAGTCAATTTCCTGTCTTTATCTTTATTGGAGGATGACTTGCTTTTCTGAATGTCACCTGAGCTGCTCTTGCCAATGGTTGATGGGGAATTGGCGGCAGACTTTAGAGCAGACATACTGGGCTTGCCTGACCCACTGGAGGACTGATGCTTTGGGGATGAGGTACCGTGGTGCTTTGGGCTACTAGTGGAGTAGCCAGGGGAGTGTTTTGGACTTTGATGTGATGAGGAAGACGATTTTCCGGATCCTGATTTAGACATGGAGAGGTTGATGTGCGTCGGAGACGAAGCATATTTTCGAACACTACTAGCCGGCGAAGAAGGTCTCACAGATGACATCGGTGGTGAGTCTGTTGTTGGCTTGATGCTGATGTTGACCGGCTTGGATAGAGCATCCTGTTTGGGAGGCAGCTTTTCGGGAGGCCCCATTGCGATTCCACCTGGACTGTCCTCTCGCTTCCGTTTCCTTTTCTTCTCCAACTTTACTCTTTCGTCAGAACTTCTGCTCTTGCTGCTTTTGCGATCCCTTGCCCTGTCCTCACTTGAACTCTTGCTTGTGATTGGCGTGATAGTGATGGAGCTAGGCAGAGATGCAGCGGGAGTAGATTTGATAGGAATGATCTCTATACCTGGACGTCGATTCAATCCCATGTCCGTGAGGACAGAGTTGAGACTCTGATTGGTTGTTGAAATTGGTGTGATGCTTACAGATGGCGGTACCAAGCTTTTACTTTCAGCTAAGTCTAGTATGATAGGCGGTGACCCCTTTTTATCTTTTTTAGATTTCTTTCCATGTAAAAAATCATTTTCTTCAATTTCCATGATCTCCTCCTCATCAAAGTCAGAGTTATCTTTCTCCACGTCATCTTCGGGTTCCACTTCCGCAGAAGCATCCTGCGAAGTAGGTGTTCCAAGAGGTGTTGACTCATTGCTCGAACTCTCCAGCATTATATCGCAGTCTTCATTTTGTTTCCTTTTCGGGCTCCTCCACGAACCATCGGCATTCTTCCTCTTGCGTGACTTCTTCGAGCCTGGCGAGTCCCCCATCACCGCCATCAGGGACGAACCCTTTCCCGTCACCGGGCTCACCAGCAGGTTCACAAACGGGAAGGTGCTGGCCACCGGCTCCTGACCCTCCGACTGCAGCAGGGGGCTCTGGAAGCCGTCCGACATTTCCGGTCCGAACCCCTGCCGGCCGTGCATCCCGTCCGGGTCGGGCTTCACCCGGCCCACGTCGAACTCTGGGACGGAGTGGTTGCTAGAGCCGGGATGACGCCCGGGATCGCTGCCCGGGGGCATGCCGAGGTTCCCGCCCAGCGCCAGGTCGTTGGCCTCCATGTCCTGGCACTGCCATGTCCGGATCAGGGACCGCATCGTGACCGGGATCGACCAGCACCTGCAGTCATCACCGTACTATATATACACTGGAAGATCATTATAAAGTACTTCACTTTGTAATATGTAGTTTAAAGTCTTTAAATGACATTTTACATTTAATAATAGTTCAGTATACATTAGTACTTTCATTGTTAATTATGCACTAAAATCAAAGTTTTCTTCAGCACACTGTAATGATACTTCAAAGTAGTGTATTCATGGTATGTTTAAACTTTTCTGAAGTCATAATAAAGTTCTTTTTGATGTGTAACATCTTAGCATTCGGTTTTACCTAACAAATTTTTTCCCCCGCATAAATGTCGCACCCCTACTTTTCAAACTTGATTTCAGTATAAAATGTGTGACGACTATGCGATAGAACACGGTAACTTATTTGCTGAACACGGGAGACCATTTTCAAAATTCCTAACAGTTCCCTGTGGCGACCTGGCCCTCACCTCTGCAGCACCTTGCTGACGTCGTGGGGGCTCGCCCCGGCATCCACCCCGCTGCCGTACACCTTGCAGTGCAGGCCGCCTATGTCGGACAGGTCGAGCTCTGCCGTCGTCATGGTCTCCTCCAAGGGGTGCTCGAACGACACCGACAGCTGCTGCCACGACAGCGCCGTCACCTCGAACATGATCACGTTCTCAAAGTCTGCAAGCAACACACCCACCGTGCACCTGATTGCATAACAACATTCCCTAAAACAATTTTATGGATTTTCGCCATTGCTGGATTTCACAGTATGTTATAGTTAGGGCCTGGAATTTTTCGCGATCGCGAATTTTGCGAAAATTCGCGCGAATTTTGCATGAAAACGCGAAAAGTAAGTACATTCGCGAAAACCACAACATTTCTATATTACAATGCGAATATATCCCCGAAAAGTACCATTACAGTAGAATCCAGCCGATGCAACCCCCTTATAATGCGTCCATTCCGTTTATACGACCTTTTTTGAAAAACCGTGAAAAATTTGAATAAAATCGGCTGAAAAATAAGTCTGTTACACTTTGATGGGCGCTATGTGTTCACGTTTATCTTGGTGAGAGCTGTACTGTAAGCTAAAAATAGATACCACCCCTCTAGACTGTCCACGCGGCAGTGTCTAGCAGAGCTTGGCACTCCACTATCGCACGAAAAGCCGTCTCAGCTGTCATGTTATCTTACCCTCCCGCACGAAAAGCCGCTGTGGTAGCTTCTGCGAGAGAGTAAGAAACTCGTCCGGCCAGGCTGGCGTTAGCGGCGGCTTGACGTCATACGTGACGTGACGTGACGCTTATCTCTCCCATCCCCTGCTAATTCTTCAAGGCTCATCCCTCCCAGAGCCACAAACCATGTAAAAACACCCCCCCCCCCCTTCCAACTAACATTTCAACACATTCCCTCCCTTATTTCAACCTTCTGCGTGAGAAACTGTCAGCATCCTCCTCCCCTCCCACACCGCGTGCGGCAAAAGCCAGGTTGTATAGTCCATTCTTGGTAAAACAAATATTTTTATGGGTTTATACGACTGTCCTTTGCCGTTAATAAATACTTTATAAGTTTAAGTTATTATGATACAATTTATTTATTAGTCACACAGCAGTTTCTGCTGAAAAATCACTAATACCTCGAATATTATTGAATAGAAAAATTTAGCAAGGCCGTAAATATATTTATTTTACTGCACACTAGTTACTTTTCCATGTGCATTCTGTGTTTTTTTCTTCTTTTTTTTTTACGATGTGAAGGGACGTGGAAAAGATAATTGCTTGAGCTGTCAAAATAAACATCGCTGACAGTAAGGGCGGGAGCGCATCCTGTCGGTCTGTCGCTGTGATTATCTACTCCAAAAACATGTCACAGCATTTCAGGGTAGCATTGTTCTTATATCTTTCGTTTATAGCTGAATGTTTTCTACCTGATCCACACACGTTCCTTCTCCGCGTTTTGAACGAAAATAACCACCAGCAGGCTAGCATAGCCTCCGAGGTGTAATATGAATTTAAAAAGTTGTCTTTTTTACACCATAGACTATTTGAATATGAAATCTACGCGAACATAGGCGATTTTTTTATGTATTTGGATATATATGTTGGGGGGGGGGGGGGGGGGGGGGTGTAAAAATTGGCCCGGCTATTGCGACCATTCCGTTTATAAGTCCGTTTTTCCGGATTCTAGTGCAGATCACTAATACTCACGCAAGGTTAAGTATCCTTTAACCTAAGTCTTGTGTTTCAGCATAATTACCTTATTTTTACATAAGCTGTGCTCGTGTATGGTTTTGATGCCCAAAATTGATCTCGGGTATAGTTCGCACTAAGTTTCTTCTCATTTGTGCGCCGGGGTTTGTTCAAGTGGCAACCCTGTGTTCCTCCACTCCATTATGCCAATACCATATTTATTGAATGCAAGCAAACAACATGGGTTTTATTGTACTGACAATAGCACAGTGATGTGCAAATTTTGCAACTGTAAAGTTTCATGGGAAAGAAAAGATACCATTGACAAACACCTAAAGTCGGCTAAACATGTGGCATCGGCAGCCGAAAAAAGAAGAAAATTTGTAGTTGATAACATCTATAGCAACGTGTCTGTTTTGTGTAACTGCTTTGGATTTAATTGGCTGTTATTATGCATATTAGTCAATTAGTCTATTCCTAGTATACATGGATTGTTTATTAAATATGTAAACTGTTATATTCAATAACTGCACAATTTAGTCATTGCATAACGAAAATACCGACTTTAAACCACAGCTTTTCTAATTTGAAAGTACCGCTTTTTACATACTGAAAACACCGAAATTTTCCAGGCCCTAGTTATAGTTTATAGAGAAACCACAAGAATGTTCAAATTGACCGGTGCTTAAAAATGTACAAACCTCTCCCACTGCACAAATCATTCAAAGAATGTAACATTCCTACATCACTCACTCACCCTATCCACAATTTTTGATGTGTAAACATCTTAGCTTTCCGTATACAGCTTTTAGTAGGAGTAATTTAGTGAAAATGAAATGGAAATTGTTGAACGTAAAAATGGCTGACCCACACGTAGCAACATAAACCAGTGTACAGTTACTTTTGTTAACATATTGATGCGCCAAATAGTGCAATTACTTTCTGTAATATATTTGGTACACTAGTAGTCATGGTAAAAATTAATTACAAGTTTTAAAATACCTAAGAAACCTGGCATTACAATGATTATATTGATATTCTTCTACTGGCAATCATCTTTTCCCGCCTACTTTGAAGAAAAAAAAGTCTACTCACGATGTAAGGAGAATAAAAATAACTTTGGTGCCTTGAACACAAGCGTTTTAGGGTTATTACAGTGAAGGATTTTTATTTTCCACTTCATGTAAGAAAACTATGCATTACAGGAAAAGAAAATACACACAGCAACAAGTTATTGGCTTACTAAGTTTTACTGGGAAGAGAGTTAAATATACATTAGAAATGTCTGCAAACAGATAAGGTTTCATTGTAAAACACCACACACTTCTGTGCTTGCCCAGTGGCTGTGAAGGACTCATATGGATACGCTAGAAAACATCAGACAACGTAAAGAAACAAGGTCTTAGTTATCCTGACAAGCTTCGATATATTTTTCGGGCGGATAATACACAGCAAGTGTCCAGATACACGAACGACTCCCACCCCCTTTCGACCATTCAGCAACAAAGTTAACTGCTGCCGGCATTGTTTTTTTTTATGGCTACTAAGTACTCAAATGTTACATATCTATAGAATGTTCTTAATTTAGCAAAATATTTAAGTGATCTTTGACTTCATCTTTGGTGAAGATCTTGATCTTAACTGTGATTTGAATTGAAAAAAAAAAAAATTGGTTGAAACACCCTTAGGAATTTGGAAAGTAAAATTTGGAATAAGAATTTTGGAAATGAATTTTCCTGTCGTATTTCATAAAGAGCATCATCTGATACTGAATTTTTTATTTCTAAGGAATCTTAAATTGAACGATGCCATATTATTTTCAAATATTGTGCCAAAAAAATTTTTTTTATATAATTTAATACCAATTTTTTTCTTCTTCTCTTCTTTTGATCCTAGCACATAATTTAATTAAACGCCTTGTTAATAGCAAACGACTCATAAAAAAGTTTCTCCTGTGAAATAACAATCTGTGTTTTGTATCGAATCAATTTTTTTCTCGTCGGAATGACTTAAAATGTTATAAAATTTTCAATGAACACAAATTTATGGTCTTAGAAACATTAACAAGTAGTAAAATTAAAAAAAAAAAAAAAAAAAAGTATTATCAAGGATGGTATACGCAAAGACTTGTTAGTGGCAGACTGGTGGGGACCGACCTTGGCGGCTGGCGGGGCGAACGCAGCTGGCCACCAGCGTGTTGAACAGCGCCTGCTGGCGCAGGTGGGCCAGGATCTGGGGGACATGCGCCGGGTGCGTGAAGGGGACGCTCGTCACCATGACGCCTTCCAGCGCCTTGCTCTCCGTCATGAAGTAGCAGTGGCTCTGGTCGGGCAGCGACTGCAACACACAATGTCCTCTCCTCGCCACGCTCGCCAATCTCGTCCTCCTGTCAGCGTCAAACCTCTAGGAACACAATCTCTGTAACAACCAAGCTAGTTCATCCGCAAATTTCACACTATTGTGACACTACTGTCGAAGTGCCACATTCAGCTTTGGTTCTGGGTGCCCGCTGCCGAGCCAGCGTGTTGTCAGGGCGGTTATCGGATCACAGGTGTTAGGAGTCCCGAGTGTGATCGGGCATCCTTGGCTAGCTTCAGTGACTTTCGGGACAAGCCGCATCTTTTTCCCTTGTGATTCGGGAGGTTGCGTCAGAAGAGAAGGGAGAATTGGGTTGTTGTTGTTGTTGTTGTTGTTGTTGTTGTTGTTGTTGTTGTTGTTGTTGTTGAGAGACTGACTTGGTGACTGGCAGACCTGGAAGGCATGAGAAAAATTGCATTGAAATTGTGAATTTTTAATATCTTCTCGTAGAGGCAGCGAGAGCAAAGAGCGTAACAAGAAGCAACGCCGTTTGGACATAGAAGTGAATTAAATATATCCTTGTCTTGCGTGCATCAACGAAACGTTATTTGCATAATGTTACCTGCGAATGAGTTATCGGCAAGATAACTCTGGGAGAAATATTGTATGTCATCATGGTGGAATTACCATGAGACAGCATCAGCGGTTGCCATGTCAAATTGGGAAGTAACTGCTGGTAAAGTCACGAGTTTCCAGTTGGTGTACCTGGTTTATGTAGGCATAGCTTAAACCTGGTTTTAGCTGCTACAAATTTCAGCTGACGACTGATGCCGGTTAAACTGTGTGACACAAATTAATATTGGTTTCCTAATGCAACATTACTTAAAGTTTTTGCATGATTTTTTTATATACAAATGATTTGACTGGGGAATGGCTTGGAATTGAACCTGCTCCACCAAGTCAGTTAATGATCAAGGTTCTGCTTCAGGAGCCATGTGGCAGTCACTTTGTTACTGGCTTAGTTTTCCTGAATTTCCCTGATGATTATGCAGATTAAAAAATATTTTTAAATCCCTGTAAGAGATAATGCAATAAATACAAAGGTGAGTGCGAAGAGAGAAAGTGACACAGCAATGCAACAAGTGCTTGATTACTTATTACTGGGTTGTTATGTATTTAATCATAGTGAGTTTTACATGAATACACACTAACATGACATGTGGTTAAGTAGATGAAGTCAAACTTTTCTGGACCACTAGGTTGTGCAGTAGGGTATTATGTTTTACTTATATATTTTAAATTAAACATTGAAATTAATTAAATTATAAAATAATATGATAATATTATGGTGATAAACAAACTGAAATGTTACCTGGGTGGCAACAGCATAAATAGCGTTGATAATAGGTGGGTCTATGATAGTCTTTTAAATTAAACTGTGTTAATATTTTGTTTTTTGTAAAAAACATAGAGAGGCCAACTTATAGCTGCAGCAAACAGAATCAGTATTGCCCCAGCAACCCCAGCGTGGACCCTGCATCCTGTCTGGAGAGTGTTTGTAAGGGTCCCCGTGCTGGTATCCCGAAAAGACACCAGGAGGTTTGTTAGGCAGCTCTTTGCCCGGGTGCCCTGGCCTGATGGTGCCCGCACTCATGAGACAGACGCCACCCACGCCACATGAGGCCACTGGAGTCACATGTCCAGCCCGTGCTTTGACCAGGGCTGTCGCCAAGAACCCCGGCCCCCCGGTTGGAGGAGCCTGACCCAGCTGTCCTACGGCGACACACAGCGTGAAAGGAAGCTCGCCTGACCGCCGCTTCACCCGCAGGCGGAGACGCGAGGAGGACAACCCCACTTGTCCAAGATGATTTTTTTTCCCCATCCTCCAGTAAACCAAGGATATTGTATCAGTAATTTTTAGACGAAACTTGACAGTCTTTGATATCATCATGCTGTGATGTTCATATTAATTAGAGGTGGGACGATACCACACTTTCGATACTCGATTCTGTATAGTTTTTTTCAGTTCGACACTTTCGATACTTCGATACTTTCGATACGACTCAAAACTTAATTCAACACAAATGAACAAGCATTCCGGTATCGAAAAAATGTATCGAACTTACAGTTTCGATACTTGATACTTTTTGCGATACCGTTAAGTATCGAAGGTATCGAGGTATTGAGGTATCGAAAATCCCATCACTAATATCAATCATTCTTTCATACAAGCATCTGTCCCATCTTGTCCTGTAAGGAGTCCTCTAAAGTTTCCACTTGTCATCCCGTCCATCAAGAACTGAAGCACGGTAATGTCAACGCGTGCACCAGTACAGGGAGAGGAAGGGAGGCCCCACGCACCACGAAGAGGCCGCGGTTGCCGGCGCAGTCGAGCCGGCCGCCCGAGGCGTGCTGCGTCACCAGGCTGAGCAGCGGCACGGGCGAGAGGGCATCCGTGCTCTCCAGCTCCGTCAGCTGCTGCATGCGGCGCAGCAGGGCCAGGGCGACCGGCATGGGCTGGTCGAGCCGCAGCACGAAGCAGGCGGGCAGCGCGCAGCTGTTGGCAGCCGTCACGCTCGCGTAGCACGGCGTGCTGCAACAGTCCCGCCGACTCCAGTTGCAAGTGCAGCTCTACGATCACGCACACAGTATCAGAGCTGCCAACCTCAAATCACACCCATCAGTAATGACAATTATATGAAAAAAGTACGTGTAAATCATGCACGATGAATTTTTCCTGGGGCATTATGACACACTCACAAGATAAAACAAGGAAAATAATATGCAAAAAAAAGAAAAATAAAGGCCTAAGTATATGAATACAATGCAAAATAATGAATAAAAAAAATTCTATTTGAACAATACAATCATCTGAATATGTAAGAAATGTCAATAATTTTACTGGAAATTTTGAATCTTCAATTCAAAGTATTTTTTTTAAAAGTTAAACTTCTCTTATCCTGGTTGGATAAGAACTGTCATGTAAACAAACAACAAGACAAACACTGGGACTTGTAAACAATTACTCTGCGTTCGTTACTTTCGTTTCTTCAGATGTAGCGAAAAAACGAAGATATAGATTTATTGCTCGTCACGGCTTTAAAATGTTCTGCATGTTTCTTTGATTCAATATGCCATCTACAGTCATCCCTTCCACCATGTGCAATCGAAAAGTCACACGTGCATACATTACAAAACGTGTGGCGTTCCAAACATTTGAAAACGACAAGCATGGCCATTCTTTTGAATATTTAAATCGAAAGTTCTGAAGAATTGAGTGTTCTCCCCCCGATACACATTATTCTGTCACACGCTTCATTTCTACAACCGGCACTGAAGAACACAACACTATCAAAAAAAATTTAAAAAAATTTCACGTCTGTAGACATGACAAGAACACTATGATGAAAAAAAAATGGCTTTCAAGAAATAAATTAAAACCACACAGGTTAGCCAAAGTACCGTACAAAAATTATTGTGATGTAAGTAGCCTTCAAACGATAAGTCCGAGAATATGTACTAGTTGTATCGTACAACGGACGTAATACCATCCCATTATTATTTCAAAACACGAGAATTAATTTACTTATTTCGACAGTACATGCGCACACTTACTAGTTCTGTTATTTGTGCAACCAAGTGATGTATTCAAACTGCGTTCACGAAACACGCACAGCAGAAACGGAATTTTCTCCGTTACCATGCAGCACAAAGCCTCGTTTCCGTAATAAACCAGCAATGTTCCGTAATTCTGTAATTCGGGGTTAAAATCCGTAATAATTACGGAAAATCCGTAATGGTTGATAGCTCTGCAGTATTATCAAATAAAAAATTTCCGAAGGGGATTAAAAATTTAAATTCATTGATCAGGTAACCATAACAGAAAGGTCAAATCACGTGCGTGCGTGCAAAGTGAACTTATTGCACAGGAACTTCTCAAGGGCCCCCCATGGTCAGGGAAGCGTTTCGTGTCAGTGAGGCGGAACGATAAGCACGGCACTCGCTGGTGCTTCTAGCGCGGTGCAAGTCTCCGAACTGGCCAGCAGCCTGCTCGTCGCGCACGGGACAGCTACGAAATTTCGAGTGGTGACCATTACATTATATGGCGGATAAACAAAGATGAAGTTGTAATGCCGAGTCTCTTGAATGCTTTCAAGAATCTGTACTGGGTGTTTCTCGCCTGAACATCATCCTGAAACCACTTTAGACTGTTCTGAAAACGCGGGATGAGCGGGCCGGGGCGGGCTCTCACCTCTTGCCGTTGGGGCCGGGGCTGACGGAGATGAGCGGGCAGGTCTGCAGCTTGTGGCTGGCTCCCCCCTCCAGGCACACCTGCACGCTGCGGCCCAGGGCTCGCCCCGTCACCTCCTCCACCGTCAGGGGCAGCTGCAGCTTCCTCCGCGCGCACAGCAGGTCGTAGGGCGCCACCAGGTAGGTCAGCGCCATGGCGTGCCCTGCGCAGACGGCCGTGCTCTGTGCGTCCCCCGCCACTACCAGCCAACCCACTCTCGCACAGCGGTACACTGCTGACAGACTGATACCACCCCCGTACAGTCTCTCACTCTTACAACCCGTGCCCGCTGATACCACCCCCTTGGGTCAGGGTGTCCACAAGTCAAAAAAATATTTTGTACCAACTTAGGAGAGAAAAAAGTACTAGATTAAAAAAAAAAAGAGTACTGAATTATAATTTGTCATGGCTTTAACAATTTAGAAAGTTATTATGACATTGCAATGCTCTAACTTAAATATCACACCACACACACACATACATTCCATAGTTTTTGAAAAATAATTTACGCCTAATAACAACATATTGGAGTTACTGTAATATTATTATATTAAGAAAGAAGTACTAACTGTGGACACCCTGCCCCGGCTTGTTAACATTACACACACACACACACACACACACACACACACATAATTGTTAATTATATTAGATTTTATTTTTTCTTTTAAATTTATTATTTGTTCATTTTCTAAAACCATAAAATAATGTGTATTGACAGTGTAATTACACAGTCATTGTGACAAAAAAAAATTGTATGCTAAATACTAATTGATTATTTATTTGCAGTAGCCTGTCACTATTAATAACAACGATCTTTTACATTATGTGCTATGCTCAAATAACAGACCAAATTTTTAATATTCAATAATTTTTTTTGGTACAAAACTAAAAGCAAACAAGATGGCAACATTCATTTACTTCTCCTACAAAAATAATAACTGAATATTTTCAATTAATGCTCTTGATGAAATACACAAGTAAATGTACATATATAAAAAAATTTCTCATTTCAAATTTTACTTATAAAAAAAATGTTACAGACACATTTAAAACATTTTTCATTACATTATAAAGTTGTGTTTCAAACTTTTATGCTCTATGGAAACAGAGCTCATGGAAACAAGTACAGCACTAATGGCAGAAATGGTGCCTTGGAAGGAGAGAGTAAATGTCCATTAAAATAATGCTCGCTGCACACTAAGGATGAGATACATTACAGCATGGTCACATTAGATACGTTTGCCAAAAATTACTTTTTATGCCCCCAAATTAATATAAAAAGTTACTTATCTGAAAATTATCATTAGTTTTTACTGCACAAGATTGTTAATTTACACTTTTTTCCCCCCCCCACCCCAGCAAAAGAGAGGGGATAGCTTTGCTGTACTGCACTGTCGTTTTAACGCGCTTACTTTTTTTCGAACCATCCATTTCTAGGGGTGTAAAACTATTTTTTAAATCCAAATCAAAGACGAAAATAAATGAAGATTCAAGTTGTCACCAAAACGAAGCAGAAGATCTCTTAAATATGTTGCTACATTAAGAACAATCTATAGATACAACATTGGACTGCTTGTGTACGTATTCAAAAAGCTAATATTGCAAAACCAAAAAATTATTAATAGCAAGAATAAATTACGAAGTACTTTTCAAACATGAACGTTTTACAATTATGCATTGCATACAACTATACTCATTTGCAACTATATTTAAAAACAGGTTGGTATGTAAATTCTGTAACACTAAGCAAGAACATTTGCTTTTTTTCCCTTGTTAAATGTATAAGTATACAACACCCACTAATAAACTTAGAAGTATTACAATTTGGTATGAAGAATCTTCCTGTCTCTCAAAACCAATGAAAGTAACAATTCAAGTAGGCCTATGCGAATTTTTTGTTTGAATTGAATATGAATACCAAATTTTTCTCGAATAAGAATACTGAATTCTAATAACAAATACATAGGAAAAGAAAAAGTAAACATGTAGTGCAGTGGCTTCTGAGAAATTAGACAAATAATACTGAAGGGAATGGTTGGCTATATTAAATCAGCTACAATAATTATATGTAAAAATTTGTTAAAAATAAATAAATATACAAACAATTACTCACTGCCATCTGAATTGCTCATTAGCATAACTGTGAGCCTTTATTTACTAAGTCTACCACCAATCATTGCTCACCTTTTAAACAGTGTTATGTCTGGAAGAAGAGAATAAAACAAGCCTGTTACATCCGCATTAAAAATTTCCTTCGGACCATATTCTTGTATATATTTGTGCAACTGCTCTAGTTTCCACACTTCTACGGTCGTAGAGTCTACACTCCTATCATCTTCACATATTGCTTTAAATACAAGGTTATGTCGTCGTTTAAAACGGTCAATCCAACCATTAGAGGCACGAACTCATTAATTCCTAGCCGCGTAGCTATAAATTGTGCCTTTTCTCTCAATAAAACACAGTTTATGGGTACATTCGAGGCACTGGCACCAACAAACCATTCCTTCAAAAGTACTTCAAGTTCCTCAAATTTTGATGCACGAATGTGTCTTCTCTTCTTATAAAAACTAACACACTGAGATGCATTTTCTTCAATCATTTCGTGATTTTTAACAATTGTGTTCAGAGTTGAAATCAGCACGCCTAACCTCTCAGCGAGTGAAACACGAGTACCTTTGTGCTCGTCCACACACTTTAAAAGTTGAGTTTTTCATCAATCTAAAATGTATTCTGTATTTTTACACGCTGCCATCTTGTTAAAATACGTAGATAAAAACACAGTCAATTACTCACAGGAAAAAAAAAAAACCAACGGTTTTTCTTATCCACGATATTATTTGTCGCCGACCACATTATTGTTAACGGGCGTTGACAAAGATAGAATACCGGAAATGAACACAGTACGTAATCATGAATGTATAAGTAAGTGATGAATAGTAGGAATTCCTAAAAACTATAGCGTAGACTTGTGTAGTTCGCGAACGAATTAGTTCGGAAGAGCGCTCCCACAGACAAACTACGCGAACTAGTTCCCAGATCCCTCGCTCCTCAGTTCATTAGCTCGTTCTTTTACCGATCTCCTTCTTTTAGTTCTGTGCACATGATCTGGCTCTTATCAAAAGTCGTCACTCGTTCTTCCTTTCTGGTATTAGTTACGGCTTTGTCGCTGGTCGTTTTGGCTGGCTATCGTTATCTGCTCGGGTCGGATAGCTGAAATTTCAGACGTCTAACGGACACTGACTTTACAAAAATACTGACTCTTAATCGCTGCAAATGTTTACTGCAATGATACATTTTTAAATATGATCGTTTTGTTGATGATAGCTTTATACTCGTGTCCGAGCACGGTTACCCCAGGGTAACTTCGCGGTGGGGAAACCGTGGAACAAGTCAGACATAATTACATTAGGTACTTATATCAGTGTTTACAAAATGATTTCAATATTCATAAAATAATTTTGACAGCTGATGACAACTTTAATATTGAAATTTTGACTAATTTAAAACATTGTTAAATAAACTTATTTTTACATTTCATACATTATTTATTTGTCATTTAATAAAAAAAAATAAACTAAACAAGTTGTTTTTATGACTGTCTTAGAATGCCAGTACATGCAGTGTTAAGTAATTATCTCAAAAATAATATGTGTGGAGCACAGTTTTTGTTAACTTCACTCATATTTTATGTTTGTATTTATTATTATTATTATTATTATTATTATTATTATTATTTTCAAAATTTGTATGTGTATGTGGAAAAAAATTCTTAACTACTATGTACTTAACATTTGACATTGTCAACTGTAGATACTTTTCATGTTACCCTTTATGCTATATTCTTTGATCAGATGTCTTTAGCTCTTGTGAATGTGCACGTCTAAAACTTAAAAAATAATAAAATTTGTATATTTATAAAACGGTATTTTATTCATTAAAATAAACACATTTCATAAATAATAATTCTTAAACTAGCTATAAAATAAATCCTTTTATAAATTAAAATTTTTCGATTATAGTGTATGTTAAGTGAAGAATAAAAACAGAACTGTTATATACGCCATTTTACCCAATTATGTAAATTATTGTTTTATTTACTCATTTGAGGTATAATAACCCAAAAAAGGATAATAATCTAGGTGTTCACAACACTGATCATTATAAAAAATAACTAATATAACATACAAAGAAGATCGCTTGCAGTAGCGGTAGCAAAGCGAACGAACTATCTGTGACCTGTCTTCTTTGAATTTGAGATGGGAGCGGACAAACTAAAAGAGCGACCTAGTTCGCCAAGGAGCTGCGAAGGAAAAGGAGCGCTCCCGGTCACGAACTATTATGCGCAAGTCTACTATAGCGCCAGCGTTGCGTGATATGTTTTTTGAAGTCAGCCTTTAATGGGTCACTGTTGGCACGCTGTCAGTACTGTTTTCAATGAAAAATTACTTTGAAAATTCCACGAGCTATAGCGCTAATGTTCCCAACAGCATTTTTTTTCGGTATTTCACACGATAGTGATATCTTCATAGGTAAGATGTCCATGATAAACACGGGAATAACGAATTTATGTAGGTATTACACAAACAAACAGAGCAAATTGCGGGCAGCTGATTATAGGCGGGTTGTAATCAAATGGAATTTATTGCATTGCATTAAATGAGGTTAAAACGGGCCTGAAATAAACTACTCCAAATAACGGGAAAACATAAAATGCAGTTATGTATGTAAAATCTAGGTTCTACTCTATTGTACCGTCACTATATTTTTTTACACACGTGCCTGTACCGTTAATTCTACTCTCATATAGTTTAATTATTATTGACTCGAGATCTATGATTTAACTAAGTATAAACAATATGGTATGATAGGCCAATGTAGGGGAAAAAAAATAGAGGGGAAAACATGTAGTTATTCAAATAAAACTGAACTTCAATATCATAAAACTATTTTATATGTTGATTTCCAATTGAGCACACAATAAATTCCACAGTTAGGGTAGTACTGAACGTCCAATATTATATACTGTACTAAGATATGGCTTTGTGTGTCTTAAATCATTTGGGCAATTTGCTCAAATGTAATAAATTTACAAAATTAACATTTATACACAAAACAAAAACAATAGTATCTTTATGGATGAATGACTGTTTTCATGGTTAAAATTCCCGATATATGTAGGACACATGACGGGAATCAATCGTCATTCAACAATTAGTTTCATAAGCCTTCAAAATAAAACAGCACTGGTTGGCTAGCTTAGGTTCAGTGGTAGTCACAAATGCTCAAAAAGGACCACTTAAGTGAATGAGAACCAAAAAATTACAAATAGTGTTCAACTTCAAAAATTTGTTATTTTTCACTCAAAGTATGTGTTAGTTAAGTCAGCTTACTTAAATGTTTTGTCAGTGTTTTATGTTCTCGTGATACACATATAACACTGTTTATCCAAATATGGTTTATGTGTGTGTATAAGTGAGGAAAAGTTTTGCAAAACAATGCACTCAATATGCCGCTCACTTTGATATATCAGAGATAATCACATTGTTTTATACATAAAAACACTAAAGACCTTACTTAAATCATTGATTACATATCTAATGAACTCAACTTGTCTCAAGTTAAAGTGACAAAACTTAAAACAAAATTCTATTCTGACCAAGTGGCTGCTTGATAAACCATTTTTATGGTAAATTGCATCATGGTAAAATTCTAAACAATGTCTTTGCAACAGAAGAGCTCAACATTTCTCTCAGGTCTATTGCATCCACTTCTTAGTGCCTGGAGATGCTCCATAATCTCCGTCTGTGAACACCTTTTTCTGGAGAATGTTTTATCGCTTATCAAAATGTGAGAGGCTTAAGAACTAAAACTATTGAAATCTTTGAAAACCTAGTTCGCTAGCATTATTACATTATATGCTTGAACGAAACATGGCTAAATGAAAATAGCATAAACTCGCACTATTTTACAGACAGCTATTTAGTTTTTGGAGATGATAGAAATTCTCAACTGTAAATGAAGAAAAGAGGTGGCGGTGTCCTGTAAGCCGTCAGAAAGCACAAATTTGTATCAGTGCAACCTGTGAATGACTACGTCTTTCCTCTTTCCTGGTATCGAAGCTGTGTGGCTGAAAATAAAATTATTGTCTACCAAATTGATAATACTTGGTACTATCTACTTACCTCCAGATATCACTCCGAATGTTTACTTTAAATATTTTGAAGCCTTGGAAGATAAACTGCTATTGTGTGGTGACGATATAGTGATCCTAAGTGATTTTAACGTTCCCCAGTATTGACTGGATTAATACTCTTAACCGATAATACTATACACTCTCATGACAAAACTAAAGCTAGTTATTTCATGGTGGCCACTCACAGTCACCAAAAATATTCCCTGATTTTTCCCTGATTTCCCTTATAAAAAATTTAAAATTTCCCTGATAAAAAATTTAAAATTTCCCTGATATTTACAATTACAAAAAAACATACTTTTGATGAAAAAATATAATATTATAGAAAGAGATTACTCATATTTTAGCACCCTGCTGTATTTTCTTCATTATATACATACGGAAGTTCGTTAAATAACATAATACATTTTAAATATGTCACTTTACATTATAGCGTCCCTTTCAATGACCTGCAGTATGTGTTTTGTTTTATGTCTAGAGACCGGAAAAATTCGCGAATTCATTTCGCGATAGGCTAAAATACAAATAGTTATACCTCAGTGCTGCCTCTACTATTGACTCACTACTCAACTGGATGACTCTGGGCCAATGAGAAACACCTGACCAAAGCTTTATCGAATCACAGGCTGCCACGTTGGGACGTCTCACAAGACAGCAGCCAATGAGTGCGTGGCATTTGACCGAGAGTACGCAGAACTATGGAGTTCATCCTGGAGGTCACTGAACCCGCGAATTTTTCCTGTCCCTAGTAATGGGGTATTTCAGTGGCAAGTGCTCGAACATTTTTTCACACAACTTTTGATAACTGTTCTTACATTCATTTTTGAAGTGTAACATTTCTACTTGTGAAATATTCTGCCTTAGTACTCTCAACAAGGGATAACAGTACAGTGCAAATTTTACCATGTGTTTGATTTAAAAATGAAACAACTAGTGGATAAATCTTCACTAAATTACAATCAGTACTCCCATTTGTAGCTAAAGCAAATGGTTCACTTACTAAAGATTCAAAAGTTTCAATTTGGTTTCACCAGCTATATACTCCACTAAGGCAGATGTTTTTGCTCTCGCAAACATAGCACTATGCAAATTACCCGAATGATCGGCTACTGCTATCGGTAAATTGTGTTCTACCAAAAAACTTGAAAACAATAACTCTGCGTGTTACTTTCGTTTCTTCAGGTGTAGCGAAAAACGACGATATAGATTTATTGCTCGTCACGGCTTTAAAATGTTCTGCATGTTTCTTTGATTCAATATGCCGTCTACAGTCATCCCTTCCACCATGTGCAATCGAAAAGTTACACGTGCATACATTACAAAACGCGTGGCGTTCCAAAACATTTGAAGATGAAAAGCATGGCCATTCTTTTGAATAGTTTGCTCGAAAGTTCTGAAGAATAACGTTATTTTTTTTTTTGCCCCAGATACACATTGTTCTGTCACACGCTTCATTTCTACAACTGGCACTGAAGAACACAATACTATCGAACATAAAATGGTTTCACGTCTGTAGACACAACAAAAACACTTTGATGAAAAAAATGACTTTCAAGAATGTAATTAACACAACACAGTTTAGCCAAAGTACCGTAAAACAATTATCGTGATGTAAGTAGCTAACAAACAAAAGTCCGAGAATATGTACTAGTTGTATCGTACAACGGACGTAATACCGTACCATTTCTATTACAAAACACAAGAATTAATCTACTTATTTCGACAGTACATGCGCACATTTATTAGTTCCGTTATCTGCGCAACCACGTGATGTATTCAAACTGCGTTCACGAAACACGCACACCAGAAACGGAATTTTTTTCCGTTACCTAGCAGCACAAAGCCTCGTTTCCGTAATAAACCAGCGATGTTCCGTAATTCCGTAATTCTGTGTTCAATCCGTAATAATTACAAAAAAATCCGTAATGGTTAGCAGCTCTGCGGAAATATACATGACACAAAAAATTCCCGGTTATTAAAAAAATTCCCTGATAATTCCTGATAATTCCCTATCAACGTGATTTCCCTGATAAATCCCGGTTTTCCCGGTTTTCCCGGTGAGTGGCCACCCTGTATTTACTTACCTTTACATCCAGTCTTGGTTTAACACAATTCAATGATACCCAGCCACCTATAAATCTCTTAGACCCATGTCTCTAATCTTTCACACACTGTGTCATAACAAGTACTATTGATATTCTTATCAAAGAAGATCTGTATCATTCGGCCTTAAATATCATCACATTAGATGCTTACTCGAACAATATCGATCCATCTTCTGTATTTAGAAATAAAAAAGGCAATTATTTTGGTCCCTACAAATCTATCAAAAACCATGATTTATCACATTTTCATAATTCTACTGAAGTTAATGACCTTATTGATCAACCAACGAACTGTATTTCTGAAAAAATTGGTACTTATAATAGGCTATCTTTAAAAAACAAGACAAAATAACCTCTTTGGTTCTCAAGTGAATTAATACGTGCTAAAAAATCTAACAAACATTTTCACAAGCTCTACAGAAGAAATCTCTAATAAAGCACAACAAAATCCAATGGACTCTATCTACGAACAATAATATTAAGTAAACCCAAATTTTTTTTATAAATATGTAAAACTAATGAAAGATGGCTATTATGATCAACTATCCCTTAAAGTAAATGGTGATATTTCCAATGATACTAATGTGGTATTGAATGTGTTTGCACAGTATTTCTCTATTGTATATGTGCAGACTTGCCAACTTTTGAAACCCTCAATTAGTAAAATACATAAAAAATAATATAACACGCGTAAACTGCTCGCGGCAATTGAAAAATTAATAAACTTTCATGATCACATTTTTTCTAGTAATCGAAATTATGTAATCGTTTTAACATACATTAACATTGCAGACCAACAATCATTCTCATTATTTACCATTATGGAAACATTTTTGCTTAGTATCACATCAAAGAAAAAACTCTGTTCCTTGTGGTACCCTACAAATCAACAGAGTGTACCTTTGTTACAATATACACTGATATCAGTTAACTTCCAGTAGAATCTCCCTGGAGTACTGGTAATGAAAGCAACCTTGACACTATCATTTTCAAACTTGCATCACAAAATGTTACTAAGTACTAGAGGATATAATTTGGATTCAGAGTCGTTGCTGCCGTCGGTCGCGACTGTAAATGCCACAGTTTGTAAATTACAAACAATTTTATCAGTTGCATCTGTTGCCATTTCTTTCACGATAGCCGTCGACTTTGTTTTTGCGCAACCAAATTTTTTTGCTACTTCAGAATTTGAAAACATTTTTCTGAATAACGGGCCGGCGTGATCCGAATCATTTAAATGAATATTATGTTCAACCAAAAAGTTTGTAAACATACATTTGCACGTATTACAGCATTGTCTGTGCTATTATTTTTAGCGAACTAATCACTAACCTTTGAATTGACTGCGACACTTTTAACATTTGCGAGATGTTATGAACAGTTCACGTGGAGATTGATGTCATATTTTCCGCCGTGCCCAATGTTGATGTCGCATCTACACACTGAAAAAAATGCGAACTGGTTCCCTTTAGGGATGGGTAGTTCGCGAACTACCAGTTCATTTGGAACTGTTCTGACGAGCGAACTAGGTGACTAGTTCGCTGTTACCAAAAACAATCGTTCTTTCGTTCTTTGCGTGTTTCTCTTCTCCTACTCTGTTTGGTCCTTACTGCGCATGCGCGAAAGATCCCTAGGTGACTAGTTCGCTGTTACCAAAAACAATCGTTCTTTCGTTCTTTACGTGTTTCTCGTCTCCTACTGTTTGGTCCTTACTGCGCATGCGCAAAAGATAAACCACCCCCCCCCCCCCCAACCAAACCACTGTCACCCAATATGCCACGTCTTTCTTTCTTGCTTTCTTCCCTCTCTTACGTTTGTTCTTTATTTGGTCTCATCCCCCCCCCCCCCCACCTTTATTTCCCCATCGCTTCGTCAGTTCTAGACTTGCGCATAATAGTTCGCGACCGGGAGCGCTCCTTTTAGTTCGCAGCTCCTTGGCGAACTAGGTCGCTCTTTTAGTTCGTCCGCTCCCATCTCAAATTCAAAGAAGACAGGTCACAGATAGTTTGTTCGCTTTGCTACCGCTACTGCAGGCGATCTTCTTTGTATGTTATAATAGTTATTTTTTATAATGATCAGTGTTGTGAACGCCTAGATTATTATCCTTTTTTGGGTTATTATACATCAAATGAGTAAATAAAACAATAATTTACATAATTGGGTAAAATGGCGTATATAACAGTTCTGTTTTTATTCTTCACTTAACATACACTATAATCGAAACATTTTAATTTATAAAAGGATTTATTTAATAGCTAGTTTAAGAAATATTATTTATGAAATGCGTTTATTTTAGTGAATAAAATACCGTTTTATAAATATACAAATTATATTTTTTTTAAGAAATAATCAACAAAAATGTGTTATTATGTACAGGCTACAAAATTACGTAAATTATTAAGAATAGAGACCCATTACTCTTCTAATTTGTTACCTTACAATTAGATATAGAAAAAAAGCCGTAATTAATACCCGAAAGGGAGAACGAGTGACGACTTTTGATAAGAGCCAGATCATGTGCACAGAACTAAAAGAAGGAGATCGGTAAAAGAACGAGCTAATGAACTGAGGAGCGAGGGATCTGGGAACTAGTTCGCGTAGTTCGTCTGTGGGAGCGCTCTTCCGAACTAGTTCGATCGCGAACTACACAAGTCTAGTCAGTTCCAAGCAGAGACGTTCCAAGTACTGATCTGAACTACGAAGACCAAAGATAAAGGGAGTACATATACACAATGAACTAGCTAGTTCAAAGACATAGATAGTATCGTTTGACTATCGTGAACTCTTAATTTTTATCTAATATTCTTTAGACATTTACATTACATATTGACATTAAAAAACGTGTCACGTAAATAAGTGTAATTACGTTAAATTTCAGATAGCCTATATAACCTGAAATTAAACTTTCATTACACATAGACCACACATTACAAAACTACACTAAAATTTAAAGAAACATAATAAAACTTACCTAATACGAAAAAAATCAGCTTAGGTTGTCACAGATGAGAAAACACTATACCATTATTTTATTTTGTAAACATGTGAAAATAAGCACTTTACTTGCAGAAAATAAATTAATACACATTCAAAAATGTAAGAAGTGTGTGAAAGAAAAACAATACGATAGTCGCTCATTTGTAATGGGAGATATTGTTTACAAGCATCAGATTACTGTGTGCCTCTTTTATTTATAGAAAAAGAAATGCCCATAAAACAAAAAGTCTGTAACGATTGTGTTGGTGCAATGTATGGAATATTTTGTTTAAACATTGGAAACCGCGATACAGTCCGCGACCGATGTAGTTCAATAGAACGGTTCCTAAAGAACTAGTCTTTGAAGTGACTAGTTCCGAACGAACTAGTTCGTTCCAAAGAACTATATTTCCCATCCCTAGTTCCCTTGCTTGATTTAAGAATACACGGAAAATCCCGCGTGTATGTATCACGAAATGCCTGAGAATAATGCGTATCACGTTTCGGGGGCATTTCCTTCCTCACTTGATTCCACTTCCGTTAATTCTGCACATAACACGTTTTTTATTAAAAACATGCAATAAATTCGTTTCCTAACCTGTAATAAACAAAATCAAAATTGGCTCAACTTTATCTGAAGAATCACAACATACGCTTATGCACGACACCATCTTGCCAAACTAAAAATGCTATTTAAACTGGTTCGTGATTGGTTGTAAGCGCATCAATGTAACTCAGGCGGCCAATAAGGAAAGATATACAATCGAACAACAAATTACGTGGTTCGCTGGCCTTCGACCAATAATATAACTCAATTACCGCACTTGTTTCCACAGCAACAACACATGGCAACAGCTTTCACAAACCATACAATAAAACATTTAAGGCAAACGGAAAATACATGTTTTAATAAACGTCTCGTACTTAAAATTCGTAAAAAATGAGACATCCTCGTACAATCGTAAAACGGACGTGATTTTCGTACATTTTACGAAAAAATCGTAAAGGTTGGCAAGTCTGCGTGACTCTATCTTCTAACCCTCCCCTTATTACCTCAGTCATAATTCTGAATATACGTATATCTGTTCCTACTATTACTGAAAGCCTAATATATTGGGCTACAAGGATTTAAAATCAACTAAATCCACAG
This sequence comes from Bacillus rossius redtenbacheri, assembly GCF_032445375.1. NCBI lineage: Eukaryota > Metazoa > Arthropoda > Insecta > Phasmatodea > Bacillidae > Bacillus > Bacillus rossius. The sequence continues at coordinate 51,345,225 of NC_086338.1, read as the reverse complement.
GGCCTGATGACATACCCAATTTTATTTTAGTACCTCTTCTGCATCACATTTTTAATATCAATTTGAAACATAAGTTTTTCCCAATAAATGTAAAATAGCCAAAATGATGCAGAGTCATTTAAATGGTACAACATTAGATTTTTTAAACTACAGCCTAATTTCTTTACTCAATGGGTTTTCCAAATTTTTTTGTAATAATTATATCCTAGTTCCCAAATTTTCAACTACGCAATATATTACCCATTAATCAAGGTTTCAGGTCTAGAATGTCTACTACTACTAACCTACTTATGTACTTTTCTTAATCCTATATAATAATATGTAATAATAAAATAAAATATGCAGTTACCAATAGGGGTGAGGCATTTGCATGTTATTTCGACTTTGAAAATAACAAACCTCCACCCCCCCCCCCCGCCCCACGGTTAAAAAAAAATTTGTTGTCTGTAAAGTCGGTTTACGGACGATAGTTTAACGTGACAACATCATAACAAAACATTGATGAAATGATTGCATACTTTTATGAATAAAATTGAATCATTTTTATTGAATTATCACTATTTTGTATGGATACAAAGAAGGAGTGAAATTAAATCTACAATTTAATTGATAAATTTACTTTTATTTGCAGTCATTTATTCAAATATGTTTATTACTTTAACGAACAGATTATTTTAACTATAACTTTTATACATGTTTGCTATTTAACTTCTTCCAATCTGTGTTATTCTGTTAAGGATGGGACGATGATAGGAAAAGTAGGAAACGAATGGGAGTGTTTCAAGTTTAATGTGCCTTGAAAAAGTCAAATCGATGGTTGTTCCGATCGAGTGGAAGAGAGATAGATGCGGCGCAAGCGTACAATGAGCGTAACGGGACACTTTTTAGTGTGTTTAGCCAGCGTTCATCAATTTATTAGACGTTGTCACGTCAAAAAAAAACCTAAAATGAAATTCTGCGTAGGCTTCTGGAAAAAAAAGCACAATCTAACGAAGTTCCCCCGGATCGGTCCAACGGAACTCACCGCCGCGCCGCCGCTGCAGCAGCCCCACGGGCGACTTGTGCACCAGGTTGAACGGCTCCTTGATGAACTGCTGCGCCAGCGCGAGCGTGGCCAGGTCCGTCTCGAGGCCCTGCAGCGCGCTGAACGCCTTGCACTTCACCTTCTTGTCCGTGCTGAGCTGGTACACCGAGGCCAGGCCCTCCAGCTGGGCGGCCAGGTCGGCGAAGTCCCCGCGCGACAGGCAGCCCGCCAGCTCCTCGCAGCTCTGCAACCGGCCGTGCACAAGACTCTCCACTCGCTACTCCACGCTCTCGCCCTTCTTCACCGCCTGGCCCGACCCTCTACTCTACTGCATACTGTGACACACTTGGCATCAGGGCCGGTGCAAGGTAAATTGGCGCCCTAGGCGGACACCCCCAAAAAAATTTTCCTTGCCTCAAAATACATCACGCAAGCCTAAGATTTTGTCAACAATCCAATGTAAGCAGGCTTTGGATTTTTTTTATTATTTTATTACTTTTTTTTTTACTTATTACAAATCATAAAACAGGTCACCGTGGACTTTAAATAATTACTTACATCAGTATAAACATTCCAAACTGTTAGCAAAAATCCATTTTCGTCTAGTTTCAATAATCGTTAAAACATGTCGTATCAGCTGTTTATGTGTCGTGCTGCGCCGCCCCCCGGCTACTTGGCGCCTTGGGCGGTTGTCTGGTTCGCCTGTACGGACGCGCCGGCCCTGCGTGGCATAAACTGCATAAAGCATTTTAGACTTTTCTCCGCAAACGAGATTACTCCAGGACAGCAGCTGCATGGGGTTCCATAAGTGGCACAAGCTACGGAAACCATTTCTGGCAGCCCCTGATGATCATTACATAAACAAAAATATAGTTGTTTTGTGTATATTACCTATTGTTAATTAATATTATTTACTGGATGAAAATTTTGAGTTGTAGATATTTTTATATTACATTATTTTAATTTTCCGATAACTGAATATTGTACCTTATATGGCACAAATAGATTTTATTAAATAAAAAATTTAAAAATTAAGTTAAAAATTTTAAAATATTTTTGCTGTAATCTCCATGCTGTAAATGAAACACATATATTTTTTTCCCCCATAAATATAAAAAAATTCATGGAGTAGAGGGTTAAAGAGATGCTTAACAACAAAATCAAGGTGAAAAACATCAAGGAATAATACAAAAAAAACGGTACTTAATTAACTTTCGTTAATAATGTATACAGTGAAGTAATGCTATTGTTGTAAAAACCCAGTTTACTACTTTTCTCACTTGTTAAGCGGTTAAATTAAGGATTCATTATGTTGTAGAGTTCCGCGAGTGAAGGGAAGTGCGACCCCCTAGAGAGTGGCGTGACGCGGAGCGACGGGATGGGGAGAGTGCGAGTGTGTCAGTGGCGGATCCAAGGGGGGACACCAGGGGCAAGTCCCCCCCCCCCCCTGAAAAACCAGTTGTCTGCTACATTAATATTGCCGACAAAAATGATTGTTTCTGAAACCGATAAAATATTTTAATATAATTAATGAATTTCTTGTATAGAATCATACAATCTGGTGGTCAGATGTTATGTACAGTGTGAGTAGATTAAATACAAATTTAGTAATTTTAAGGCTTTTTTTTTTCTCTGGCTACTCTGAAATCCTAGAGTGCCCCCCCCTCCGAGGTGAACCTCTGGATCCGCCAGTGTATATGAGTGGCGCGAGACTGTGTGTGTGGACGGACAGGCGCGAGGTAAAGGGGCGAACCACTGTCGAGCCTGGCTCCAGCGAGGAGTTGTGAACTGCGGAACTACTTGACGGACATCAAGCGACTTGAGAGTAAACATTTTTTAAATGCCAGTGATTAAGTGATCAGACGTTTTTATGTACAATTTCTAGGATCGCACCGGCGGACATGCCCCCCGCGAAGCACGGACGACCGGAAGCGAGCAGTCTGTAGTCTGCGGTGCGTACCTGCTGCTCAACCTTGCCCTCGTGACTGATCTTCACGTCCTTGACGGCGCCGGACGGCTCCAGCATCACCTCCAGGTAGAACATGTCCGAGGAGATGAACCAGTCCAGGCCCGACGGCCCAGCTGTGAACTTGAGCCTGCGGGCACGCGAGCACAGCGTAGCGTAGCATAGCTGCTCGTGCCCTACCGTTCAGCACAGCACAGACACAATCAGGGGCGCAACAACTAAATTTCCGAAGGGGGGGGGGGGGGGGGGGCAATATACCTTTTCATAAAGAATCATCGATCCCCCCCATTGAAGCGGGGGGTCCTCCCCCGGGAAAAATTTTGTATTTCAAGGTGGAAAATTGTGATATTTAAGCAGTTTTATTATCTAAAAATTGATTTACACAGCACTTTCTTTGCCCCTGTTTGCCCCCACTTCAAGGTTTTCTGAGGGGGGGGGGGGGCAAAATACCCTCCCCCCCCCCCCCTGTTGTTGCGCCCCTGGACACAATGGCAACTTTCAAAATTCAATATCACGTGGAGCCGTGTCTCCGTCACTTCGCAGTCGAGTCCCGCCGATCCGAAAATTTTGTCTAACGCAAACACGTTTAGGCTAGAAAATATTTTTCATAAACTTGATTTTTTTTTTTTAAGTATTTAAAAAATTATTTAGATGTCTTGAGTCAATTATTAACATTATAAAGATTGTGTTCTTAAAAATGTTATATACTGTTATGCAATAAATCAATGCTAAAAGAGATGTACGTATTTTAAATAAAACCTTCTTGCACTGTGTCAGTTATTCGGCTAATTAATCCGAACAGGTCTCTACCCCAATTAGTTCTGATTGCACTGTGTCAGTTATTCGGCTAATCCGAACAGATCTCTACCCCAATTAGTTCTGATTATCGGGACTCCACTGTACAAGGTAGCCACAATAATCTGTAATAAAATTTCAGTAACTTTTCCCTGACTTTTCATTACCAAAAGTACAAAATGTACAGCATTTTTAAAAAAAAATAATTTACCTATTTTGCAAGTTTCAGAAAGAAATAAAGAGGATCCAACTTCCAACATCCAATGGCCAAAGAGGGTAAAATAAATTAATGTTTGTGAAAGATACCCTGAAAACCACACATTGGAGACCCTGAGTGGCCTTTGTGCGACTCGTACGGTACATTTCCCTCCAATTATATTTTTAATTGATAGTATACACATGTAGGAAGGTTTCTATATACCATCTATCTCATATTCTATTCAATTAATATAATCATGTTGATGTAAATTTCCGTACTTGCGTGAAATGACTCAGGCCGTTGTTGTTCCAAGTGTGCTGTAGTATGATGCAGTGCAGTAAAATCAGTCTGTATTCAGGCACTTGCCTACCTGGGCATACATATGGTGTACCGAGCTTCAGCAAAAGCCACGTGATTTAAAAAATATTCAAGATATCTGAATGGTGTCTAATTATGAAAAGCATTTAAGAATACACTGATGGTGGATGATTGATCCTCTTTCTGAATTTTGTTTTTAAACTGTATTTTTTTTTAGAAAAAGTGAAAATGGCTAGAAGGTGTGTTTTCAGAATAATTATTAAGTGTGAAACATCCTGTACAGATTCTCAAAAGAAATCAAGGGACTTGCATTACACTTTATCTTAATTTCTCAGTCATGTAATGCTGAGAAAAGAATCCCATAGTTTGGCTATGCATGGCAAGAAGACAGTTCAGAGCCTTGAGCTTAGAAGTGTTACCGTGCTAGAAGTACCAGTGAGCGTCACACTTACCTCCCGTCTCAATAACACCCAGATGTGCACACACATAAAATGAGCTATTGTTAGAGACCGGAAAAATTCGCGGATTCATATAGCGACAGGCTCGAATCCAAACTCGTTAACCTTCATGCTCATTCAGTGATTGGACTACAGAATACCTGGGGAACTATGAGCCAATAAAAAAATGCTCAACAAAAGAAGTATCCAATCACAAGCATCCGAGTTAACAGGTGTAACGAGTTAGTAGCCAATGGGCAGGTGCATTTTACCCGAGTACATGGAGTGTTGTTGAGTCTATCCTAGAGGTCATTGATGGCGCAAATTTTTCCAGTCCCTAGCTATAGTGAGAAATAATGATGCAGTTACAGTTAGACAAAAAAAATTTGATTAAGAATATTGCCTGACTTTTTACAAGTGTTTAGGATATCCACAAAAACCAGTAAAAAAATACAACTTCCCTGATTTACTATAAACATTATTACAAATTTCCCTATTTTCTTAAAAAAATAATTTACCTACTGTGAAGTATTCTGAAAGGATTAAAAAAAACCCAACGTCCGCAATATCACCATAGCTAACCTAGTTTGAACAAAACCTCGCAAATGTAATTTTATAGTGAATGACGGTTTTCGTTCCAATTAGGTACTATCACCAGGGAGGGATGTTCTACGACTTTTCCAGGATTTATAGTAAAGTCCCTTACCAAACCAGTTTTCCTGACTATCCAGAATTCGGACACTGATGATGAATATACCTGGTGTAGAAGTGAACAACAAACTTATTATTTTAATTCCAAAAATTATTATTTTAAACTTTCAATTATTTAATATTTTTACACTTTAGTAGGGTTATAACTCATTAGGGGGAAAAAAATACACTTATTAATTATTTTTATCACAGCTTCCTAAATTAATGTGTTGTTCTGAAGCAGTTAAATCTGTAGCTGAAGAATATTAAAAAAAAAAAAAAAAATTGTTTAAAGTAAACCAGTGAACCAAAGTATTTTATCACTTGTTTCTTAATTTACTTTTGTTTCATGTCAATGATGAAAATGTGCTTTAAGTAGATACTGTTGAATAAAAGAGGCTTAGAACCACTTTAGCTAAGTTTGTTTAAAAAAAATATGAAACATTTTCTTTTCTACATCATTTTGAATTTTAAAAAAATAAAGTACTAGATATGAAGGTAAGTTAAACATACAAAAAACACAACACAGATGTATAAAAAGTACTAGCAGTGGAGACCCTGAGTGCGTCCGTGCTAAATCCACAGGGCCTGATGACAGTGGCGTAGAAGCAGCCCCCCCCCGTATTAAAACGGGGGGTCCGGGGAGTTCCTCCCCCGGGAAAAATTTGGATTTTAAGGTGTAAAATAGTGCTATTTTAGCAATTTTCGGTTCTTAAATTTAAATATTCTAATGGTAAATTTTTTTTTAATTTTTAATATAAAATTTGTTTGAGTGATGAATAAGAAATTAATTAAAGATTTGGTGCTAGGGGGGGGGGGGGGGGGGGTGTGGTGTTTTGAACCCCTAAAACCCCCTCCCCTGGCTACGCCCCTGCCTGATGACATACCCAATTTTATTTTAGTACCTCTTCTGCATCACATTTTTTAATATCCATTTGAAACAAAAAGTTTTTTCCCCAATAAATGTAAAAACAGTCGAAATGATTCGGTCGCTGAAACGGTGCAGCACCCACCCCAGCTGGCGAGAGACGCTCTCCAGCCGCTCCACCATGCCCTGCAGCGTGGTGACCTTGATGGAATGCTGCAGCGTGTCGAGGCACTTCTGCAGCTGGGCACGCTCGACGCTGTCCACCGAGTAGCGCTTCTCCTGCGACCAACACCGTGCCAAACAGCCGCGCTCCCCAGACACGCCGCAGACGACGGGCGCCAAGCTCCCGAGGGAGAACAGTGAAGGAAGGGAAACACTTTACAACGGGAAAACTAAGGAATGTATCCGCCATCCACTATTAGTATCCTCTTAAGGGCTTCGCCCACCCGGGCACACACACACGGTGTGCAGAGCTTCAGGAAAAACAACGCGATTTCAAAACTACTCAAGATATCCGAGTGGGGTATGTCTACGAAAAGCATTTAAGAGTTCGCCGAGGCCCGAAAAGCACTTTTAATTTCGGATCATGTTTTTAAACTGTATTTCTAAAAGAGTTAAAATGGCTAAAAACGCATGTTTTCAGAGTAATTTCTAGGCGTAAAACAACCATTGCAGATTATTAAAAGCACTTAAGGGACTTGCATTACACCTTTATCTTCATTTATCGGCCATATAATGTTACGGTCACCGCTCAAATTTCACAGTTGTCCTGTGACGGCGGGAAGACTGGGCGCCAGTTCAGAGCCTTGCGCTTAGAGGCGATACCGTGCTAAAAATACCATCGAGCGTCGCACTTATCATCCCGCCTCACTAACACACATACACCCCTGACGAGGCGGACCCCTTAAGAAATTAAAAAATATGGAGCTTTCGAGAACCCCTTTACTTCATCGCCTTCACCACTATCACGAGGTACAAAACATTTTTTTTTTTTTGCAATACCTCAAAAAAATCTTTCAAGAAAATAACAATGCTAAATAGTTTAAGCACAAAATATAATTTTGTAGGTTTAGTTCAGTTCTTACAAATGAGCCCCTACTGTCCAGAATTATCTGTGGCGCACACGTCTAACCCAAGCACAGTGTTTGTCTGAAATTTGTAGCTCTAAAATCTCATTTGTACACTAAATAAATCTACTTTATATGTTCAATTTTTTTAAAATTTTAAGTTTTTAATTTAAAGGTGAGATAAAAAATACAAAAAAAATCACAACCATTTTTATTTAGAAAATATAATCATGTAGCCCGAAATTCGCCATTGTACTGCATATGTGCAGAGCCTTGTAAAATTGGGCATAAAAGAACATTAAAATACCAGCATTTCTCAATTACTTGCAAACATATCAGACTTTATTAATGAGTTTGTAAAAGTTTTTAGTGAAATTTAAGGACTTTTAAGGGTCCTTATTCAATTAAAGACAAATTAAGGACTTTTTAAAGATATTAAGGAGGTGTATAATCCATGACAATCCATTTTGACACAAATTAAAAAAAAAAAGCTTCACACTACACGAGATGCCTGTTTATAAGACATTAGGCATTTGGTAATTATTTATTTATAGCTTACTTTTTTTTTCACACCTCGTAAATGTATATAGAGTAATGACAAACAATAGACAGTCTAAAATTATAGTAAAAGATCTTTATTTATGGAAAACAAACTTGAAAGTAGTGATTAATAGATCACATGTTAAACTAAAACTTATTCATGAATTTATAAACTGTTAGATTTAATTTTAAGTTTATTATGGTTCTAGTTAAGTCTATAAATAATATCATTATTGGCATATAGAGTACACAAAGTTGAACGTAAATGAGAATTAAATTGGGGGAATTCCCAAGCCGGCATTATCAAGGAGCTAGTTGCAACTGATTTTAGAAAATAACAATTGTGAACATAGAATGAGTCAAGGTAAACTCTGCAGTCTGCAAAGGGAATCAGGCTGGGTCCAGGGAAGTTCTTTAGAATAATTAGTTGGATCAAATCATGATGAATTTTTTTTTCTCTTTGGGTTGGTATTACTAAACAGTGATGGAATCCATCTCCATCAGTTGTTATTGGCCAATACTCTGACAAAACAAGTCAAAGACACTAAGTACAGTTACAGAAGTGATGCTTGTATTTCAGAAATGTTTAAAACTCTAAAAATACAATTTGCATGATCAGTACAACATCTGCAAGACAAGATGGAGGAGCATTTTATAAGAAAATGTTAAAAAAAATATTCTGTTGAATATTTTGCTAAAGGTAGCCACTGTATGCCGGGTTTATACTTTATAAACTATACAAGGAAGTAACATAAAAACAACGAATATTACAATTGTTTGTAAAGCAAGAAAATCGCAAAACATCACCAAACCCTATAACTTACAATTGTAAAACAGTAGCAAACATTAATCTTCCCTTGGCTTCTTTTGATAATTCATATTTATCATGAAAACAAAAGCAACTATCAACAATGTAACTTAAAAGTGTTATTTCTTTCACTGTGCATGGCGTATGTAATAAAAATAACATCGTGCTATTCTATGCACATATCGTCTGCATCTTTAAAAGTTTTCAGAACACTTCTCTTCAAATATGGTCATCAAAAATGGAAGCCAAAAAACAAGAAAGTTGGAAGTTGATATTTTACTGTGCCTCACGTAGGTTATAAACCAGTGCCCTAAAATGTGGTTGCAGAAAATTTTGCATCTTGCATTCTTGCATAGTTTATAAACTTGAGAAAGAAGACATTGCAGATCACAATGTCATCACTATATGCATTGGGCTGGATAGAAGGGGTCATTTCGGTGAGTACTACTGCAGAGCCATTTGACTCATGCCTGCATGAGATATTGTGAGACTGACCCATTATATTTACTGGAAATAGAAGGGTTCAATATGTGTGCCCAAATTTTTCCGAGTATTCTTTTTCAATAAACCGTGCATTACATCAAGTTCACTTTTAATTTATACATCTACTTTTCTTTCCAAAAGAGCTAATAATATGTTGTTGATAATGTAACATTTAGAACCTTACTTATTTTATGGCATCTACTTGAAGTAAATTTGTAAGTACATCAGTTCAATCTGTAAGAAGCCAAGCTCATCAAATAGTGTACAATGTCACGATGTGTATAAAGTAAAAAAATTAACGTACAAGACAATGCTGATGAATCAACCAGTGTTCGTACTGGAGTTTCAGAATTATTGTTAAAAATAATTTTGGCAGAAGGTAAGGCACTGAAATGTTAAAGTCATTAACTCATTATGATTATAATACTCCAAACAAATAGTACCTACGTATATATCATTTTTACTGGCCTAATAACGCGAAAATGTTGTACGTGAACACTTTCCTGGCTTCCCTTTGCTGAACCAATAAAAGAAGAGAAAAATGCACAGTACAAAAATTCAGCATTTTTTTTCCTTATGTGTCATATACTGACACATTACAGAACCTATTTTAGTTTTGGAAATGTGATCTGTGTAATGTAGGTATCTAATGCTCACAGCAATCAAGGGGCGGATATGCATATAAAAAAACATAAATGAATAAACAAAAATAAATCTACAACTGTTTTTTTGTAATAACCAGCTACTAATTTGTCATCTGATAATGCACTTCTGCTTGTAGAATTTTTGAAAATAATACCTTCCAAATTTGCTTAAAGTTAATTTTAAAACACGCGTGACCTGGAAATTTTACGAATTCACTTGGTGTCGGGCTAGAATTCAAAGCCTTATGTTCGCTCTGCCAATGTTTGCTTTTCAACTAGCTGATTTCTAAGTGAGAACTACATACCTGATTCACTTGTGCTTTTCTCCTAGCTGAACACTGTTGGCTCACGATCGTAGAGGAGCATGTACAAACAACGGCAGTCCAATCATGAACACATTATAAGAGTACAAAATTTTGAATTCTAGCTTGCGGCCACATGGATCCGCGGAATTTCCGAACCTCTGGCGATAGACACAGGGCCGGTGCAAGGTAAATTGGCGCCCTAGGCAAAAAACCTTAATGCACCCCAAAAAATTTTTCCTTGCCTCAAAATACATCACGTAAGCCTAAGATTTTGTCAACAATCAAATGTAAGCAGGCTTGTTTTTTTTTTTTACTTTTTTACTTATTACAAATCATAAACAGGTCACCGTGGACTTTAAATAATTACTTATATCAATGTAAACACTCCAAACTGTTACAAAAATCCATTTTAATCTAGTTTCAATAATCGTTAAACATATTATATGAGCTGTTATGTGTCGTGCTGCGCCGCCCCCAGCTACTTGGCGCCCTGGGCGGTTGCCTAGTTCACCTGTATGGACGCGCCGGCCCTGGATAGACATACTGTTGCAGTTGATGATAAATAATTTTAAAAAATTAACATTTACTGAAGCAATAGCCATTACCTACCAGCAGCTGCATTCTCAGAGTCTTTGCTGTCTCCACAAGGGACTTGAACTGCCCAGCCTTCGAGCGTAGCTTCTCCATCAGCAGTTCCATCTGCCATGCCTTGGTTTTGTCCACACCTGCCGAGCAAGTGCACGCGCGGACTTTAACATACAGCTACTCTTTATACGGTACTTACGTACAGTGGCGTAGCCAGGATTTGTGTATTGGGGGTGTTAAGAAGCATGACCCCCCCCCCCCCCCCACGAATTAAAGTGGGGGGTCCGGGGGTCATCCCCCGGGAAAATTTGGATTTAAAGGTGTAAAATAGTGCTATTTTAGCAGTTTTCGGTACTTAAATTTTAATATTATAATGGTAAAATTTTTATTAACTTTAATATGAAATTTGGTTGAGTGATGAATAAGAAATTAATTAAAGATTTGGTGCAAGGGGGGGGGGGGGGGGGTTGAACTCCTAAATTCCCCCCCCGCCCCGGCTACGCCCCTGCTAACGTAATAACACCACCGCAGCTACAGATTTTAAGTGGTTTATTCTCCATATCCAAGATACATAATTCACGCACGTAATTGTTCCAATCTATAACAGTTTTATCTGATAAATCCAGTTGCTTTTCACAAAATTTTTAATGATTGCTTAGGAGTTACCAATTTAAGATGTAGCTATCCTGACCTAACCAACCATTCACATGATTTCACGGAATTTTTAATGTAGCGATACCAACCCAATCAACCGTCCACAATATTTCAAAGTATTTATTAACATCTCTAACCTAAAGTAACACAATTTTACATTATTTTTAATGTCGCTGTACTAACCCAACCAACCGTTCACAATAGTGCTTCCCTCAAATCAGTTTTTTTTTAAGTCCCACTCGCTGATCACACTGTCTTAAATTACATTTCCAAACCTTACGTTTATCAAAATAAAGTTTCATGTCATGGGAATTGGTAACATTTAATTTTTTTTTTGGTAAAATATTTCGATCCGGAAAAAATAAATTTGCATCTTGTCCTGTTTTCGGCAAATCCCAAATACGCATTTTCGTAGCACTAAAAAATGGCGTCAAAATTCAGCAAACAACAAGGCAACAAGGAATCCAAAAGATAACTGCGTGCGCGTGCTAACAACAAGATTGCTCTTTATTGGTGCATTAGCGCAACTTCTGCTGCGGTGGCGTTAATACGTAAGTAACCTTTATACTTTCAGGGCAAGTCCTAGATGACCATGATCGATTAGTCAGCTTGTGATGGTGAGGTATGGAATCACTCAACCATGGCTCACTGGGTTTCCCCCCACTGAGGGTAATTTATTTACTTGAATTTCTTTTCCTAATCATTCTGTAAAACAGCAAAGCTGTAGCTGTATTATTTCATAACCTGAGATGGAATTATTTTTGAGTAGCATGTTGTGAGTAGCTGTATGTCATTGCGAAGGGGAGTTATTTCAAATTTCCATGGTTAGACATTTGCAAATGGTGCTCATTCTTGCACAAAAGAAAAGTTTGTTGGGTTAGGTTAACTACATTAATAAAATGTATTTAATACTAAATGAATAGATAATATCAATACATAATTATTCAAGCTTTCCTTAACTAATCGAGCGTTCAGAAGTTTTTACAGTATTTTAAAAGTAGCTAACCTAACCAACCTGTCACACAATTGTAAAGAAATTTTAAGTAGCTAACCTGACCTACGATTAAAACAGTAAACGACTTGAAATGATTAGAAAAATATTAGATAGGCCTAATGCATTTTTCAATCATCATTCCACATCACGAATTCCAGTTTATCCCTTGATCCTCGTGGCATGATCATGATTATATTGATCCTGTGGAATATGGAGTTTGCTGTTTTAATTTTCACAATGCAAAAAAATTATACCAGGGCTTGTAAAATTTTTTTGTAGGCTATATATTTTACATTGATAATTTTTTGTTATATCACAAGTTTTTAATATGTCCAGAATCTTTCGAAATACTAAATGAAAACAGCAAGCATCATGTACCATAGGATAAATGTATATAAGGATCACTACACCTAATATTTCAAGTAGTTTACTAGTAGTTTGTTGTTTTAACGGTTGACTGGGTTAGGTTAGCAACATTTAAATTTCTGTAAAATAGAATGGGCAGTTATTTACGTTAAATTAGTAAAATTAAAAATAGTGTAAAGCAAGCGTGAATGATTGGTCGAGTTAGCAACAATAATGAACTCTCTTTTACAAGAGAGAACAAACATTATCTCAAAAATTCAATTTTTAAATTTTTATTTTTACGATGTGGTTTGTACGGAAGCGGTTATCTGTTGACTCGTGTTATAAAATGTTGCATGTAATAACTTAATAATAATCTAAATCAGCAACAAATTCCAATAACTATTTGTATGATTTCTCTCATGGCTTGATATAGTTATACATTAAAATACCACTAGATATAGTTATTTACACACATAAACAAAAACTTACCACTGCTCTGAGCAGGATCAGTTCCCAATACGTTCATAGTTTCAGTTATTTTAACCTAACACAATCCAATTAAAAAGGAGTGTACCGAAAAAAATATATAAAAAATGTTTTAAATAGAACTGGATATTACACTTGTTTGGCTAATAATATACTCTGTAAAAAATTCGTATCTATTATTTTAATTTTAGTAGCGATGACACTCGCACATACCATGATTTCAAAATTAAAACATATATGCATAGAAAAAGAAAAATATACACAATATAGAGCGTATATGTGTTACGTAGCCTACCTCTAATACAACGGCCATAAGTCAAATTTCTTTATTTGAAATACTGAGTTGTAAAATAAAATTTTTTTGAAGTTATTTATGCTTTAACGAAAGAAATATCTCAATATAGAAAAAATATATTATGTAATAAAAACTTTTGATACTAATTGGGCGTACACTTATAAAATAAATTGGGCACCAAGTCCTGCTGTTCAGTAGATTTTAAATTGAAAAATTTAAAGGCCGCTTGCAGAGTCACGTAAGTAAAATCTAAGTATACGCAGTGCAGGTTAATCAAAACGACAAATACTTTTTACGTGGGTGCAGCATCCTTCCTATGGATTCCGAGCTTAAAGCAAAAGGGTTCTCAGGTTGTATGTGTCAGCAGTTGAATTCTCTGAACTTTCAAGACATTCAGGACTTCATGGAATGGAAACCACGACTGCTATGACGATGGATTTATTAACATCACACATTCTTTCCATTGTGCTGTCTGTGGCTTTGCCTATTCCACTCTGGAGTCTGGGACTCGTCTTGGTGCATCACATATGCTTATTCACGACAACTCGAAACTCACAAACGGTTTACGAGTCTACCTCCCTCGAAGATTTTACGAACAAAAAACACGAGACTATGTTGCAGAGGTGTCATGAACAAACTTGGTAAGTTCACTGGAAATTAACATATGACTGAACACTAAAATATGATGGAATTTTTATAACTAGAGGCTACTCTTAAGGACACATTGATTAAGAAAACCAAATAATATGCACTGACGAAACAGCGATTGGCAAACTAGAGAATGTCCAGCCTCTCCATTGAAAACTGGACAGAGGGTTCCTGTAGAACTGTGTCCGACGTCGTTGCTACATGGCTCACAGCAATGCCTCAGTTAATGATACATTAGCTGCATATGAAGACCGTAGGTAGCCACGTACGGGCGAAACAAGAGAGGGTCTCGCGACTAGTCCATATTACATGAGGACAGGTCCACACTTGTGGCCTAAATTATAAACATGTCCCTGTACTGCTACTCTGGATATAACTGCAGTTTAGAACAGTGGACAGAGAGAAATTCGTAGGTGGTGCATAATGGCCTTTGCGTCCAGCAGATAACGGCCTTGGCGGTCGGTGTTAATTTATTTTGCATCAAGTCACGACTGTGCAAGCGGGCCTAAGATCACCGTACTGTAAATTAGGTGTTTCTCTTTTAGCATGAAAAAAAAACATACTGGCTGCCACAGTGGCGTGCACAGGATTTTGCTCTGGGGGGGATCAGGCAGAAGGCTAGGGCCTTTTCGGGGGGCCTGGAGGGTATTCCATACCCCCCAGCAGGGGCTAAGCCGGGGGGGGGGGGGGTTTAGGGGTTCAAACCCCCCCCTTAGCCCCAAATATTTAATTAAATTTCTTATTCATCACTCAAAAAAATTTCATATTAAAAATTAATCAAATTTTTACCATTACAATATTTAAATTTAAGAACCGAAAACTGCTGAAATAGCACTATTCTACACCTTAAAATCCAAATTTTCCCGGGGGAGGACCCCCGGACCCACCACTTTAATACGGGGGGGGGGGGGGGCGTCATGCTTCTTAACACCCCCCCATACACAAATCCTGGCTACGCCACTGCCTCCCAGCTACGCGGGGGGTCCGTGGGTCCTCCCCCAGGAAAATTTTGAAAAATACGTGTTCAATATTGCTGATTTAGGCTATCTAAAAATACTGTTTAATCAAACATTTATGCTTGTGTCATTGAATTTATTTTAATATCATACTAAATATTTATTTTTTTCATTTTATTAATTTAATATTACAATATTTTTAGCCCTGGGGGGGGGGGGGGGCGGTTCCGGTCCCGCTCGTCCCCCACCCCCCCCCTCAGGCTTACCCCTGGGCTGCCATATATTTTGAACTGAGCTTTGTTAATGACATCACTTCTGCTCTAAATGTGTGGATGTGGTGTTCTAACATTCTTGCCTCAAGTGAAGTCCAGACCACTTGAGAGACCAGACACAATTGCAAGGTGCTCCACCTTCCTTTAATTGATTTCCTTTATAAGTACCTGCGTAATCACTTCATTAGTTTTTTGTACTATGTGTGTTCAGTCATAGAGCTGGAGGCAAGGATCTTGTGAAATTGAGTCGGTGTATAGTTATACATGCATTTGTTGAGGCGCTCAATGCCCTTGGCAACAATAAAAGACCCATTATATCACCACAGAACTGTTAGAATTATTGTCCAATCCAATCTCTCTGCTCTCCTTCTTTCCTCGGGTTAAGTGTGTGTAAGAGACATCGTAGGTGCATGTCCACGGGTCACAAACACTTGGACTAACTAGCCCCTTCCAACTCGATTACGTCTTCAGTGGTCAGAGGGGCCAAACCGTCCACATTCTGCCTTCCTGACGCACAGGGCAACTAGGACATTACTGACTCCTGAGCAACGTTAGCCACATTTCCTTCATTGCCGATAAGTGGACCCGCCTCAGCGATCAACATGTGTAGTCAGACAAAATTACCCTGGGGTGTTACAGCCCCCCAAGACGCTATTAACACTATGGAATCACACTCAGAACACTAGTATAAATGATTTATTGCTGCACGACCTTTACAGCAACTACGCTTGTCCGTGACCTGTCCCTGTGCGCAAAATCTGTGGACCTGCTGTTACAAGTCTCATTACAGCGGGCAGAAGGCAACCAGGTCCCTAAACCAGTGCAGGATCTTCGGAAGGTAACCGGGTTCCTACATCATTGTGAAACCTTTTGACACAAATCACAGCTGTTTGAGTCACATGA
This sequence comes from Bacillus rossius redtenbacheri, assembly GCF_032445375.1. Taxonomy (NCBI): domain Eukaryota; kingdom Metazoa; phylum Arthropoda; class Insecta; order Phasmatodea; family Bacillidae; genus Bacillus; species Bacillus rossius. The sequence continues at coordinate 51,328,940 of NC_086338.1, read as the reverse complement.
GATGCATGACTAAGCATTCAGAGCGCAAAGAGAGTACAGAGGTTACCTGTGAAAGTTATACGAGCAGCAAATTATTTACGCGAAAACACACAGAGCATCCATCCTACGAATTAATGAGTGCAGTGGTGTACGTAACACGTGGTACAGGAGAGTTTGCAGTCAGTTACCTTAAAACAGTACACTGTCAATTACCGTTGAACACCCGCAGGCTGGTAGAGGACCACACAAATGATCTTAGCAAGTGACCCAAATCCACTACAAAAGGGCGGGACAATCTCATATCCCGATGTAACTTCACAAATGGTTTCAAAGATGAAGTGTTGCACACCCTTATTAAATGTAGCAGCCCATATATGAAATGGAATGCGGGTGAAGCCGTGAGGCTAACAAATGATTAGCTCAGGAACTCACCATTACTGCTACTAGATGCAGACAAGCTTGATTGCCATGATCGCGAGACACGTCCTGATCCGAGAGGAGATTAGCCGGGACTGCCTTCTCCTGGCGGAGAGAGACCACCGCCCGGGGCCGGCTTGCGCGGGAGACATGCATCAATTGGCGGCCGGTCTACTTCCGCGAATGCGTACACACATAGTCCTGCTTCCTTTTAAATGTTTTCCATAGCTACAGACATGTAAAATTGTTCCGGCAGTGACTACAGCGAGGCTTTCATACCCGCTACGCTGCACTGGCCTACTCTGGCTAGTGTTCGGCGTGGTGCACTGCCCTACACTTGCCACGCACGCCTGACTGGCGCATCGACGGAGCGGAACTGTCTGCACGACCAGAGGGAGCCCCAGCCGTCAGCATCAAACTAAGCACGTACTAACGTGAATAACTAAAACCTAATCCGGGTCCAGGCAGGAAGTGTTCTCTGCTTCCCTTGTTACACTATCCTGCACTACACATGTTGTGTTGGGTTGTGACATTCCACAACTGTCTCAAAGGTGGAGAGGGTAATGAAGTTGCATGTTACATGTTGACTATGTATTTGCCTACCTGTTGCGGTGCTTCTCTTCAGGTGGTGCCTGCCTGCTCTTGGTGCTTACTGGAAAGCAGTGCTTGCAGGGACTACATTGTGTGTGTCTTGCCCACCGTAAAAGTTCCCAACTGTTGGTGGGGATGTGACAAATACAAAAAAAAAAAAATGGTAAATGTTAATGAAAATATTTTTAAATAAATTGCCACACTCTATTTATTAAGATTCACTGTAATTAATCAGGTATCACCATTTTTTTTATTTACAATGAAATAATTATTTTCTTTATGAACAAAATTATAAATTTATTTTAAAAACTTTTCCTTTTTACAAAAAAACTTTATATATTTAATATTTATATGTTATTTTCTTATATGTATTTCTGAAACAAGAGTCAAAAGGAATAATAAAACTGTAAAATACACTTCAATAAATAACACAAAGACATTGCAGAACAATTCTGAGGTGGGAAGCATTCATTCACAGCCCAGGGACTAACGATACTGGACCTGAAATGAAACAATGATACAAGAACAGTTTAGTTACAGTTACTCTTGATAACTAAAAACAACAAATTAAAGGGAGCTTTCAGAGAATTTAAATGAATAGTGTTTCTACACAGCTGATGATTGCAGTTGTTGTCCAATAGGTTGCCTTATAAAAAGCCTTTTGGTAGCCAAGATGCTAATGAAATCAAAATTTATTAACAGTAAATGACAAAGGGCTGATACATTATTTAAAATTGTTACTTCTATTCAATTTTATTCTATAGGTTTCCTTACAAAACGTTTTTTGGGTATTCAAAATGCCAATGAAATCAAAGTTTACCAAAAATAAATAACTCAGGGCTGACATACCAATTAAAAATGTTACCATAATCTATTCCCTTAAAATATGTTGGACACACTTTAATGCACTACAATGTAGTAACTAATGTGTAGGTAATATCTACAGTATATAGATCATTAATTTTAAAATAATTGGTAGGTAATTGAAATAAACAATAAACATTTATTAAATTAAAATTTGGTGTCCTACCGTATACATAAAAATCCAGCTATAGTATTTCGCCATTGCGTCTCATGCGGGAAAGGGGAGAGTTAATAAATATGTAGAAGGGCCTTACCAGGGTAAAGGACAAGGGGTTGTTTTTAGGGACTAAAGAAAATTTGAAAAATAAACTCTTAAAAACATTATTAACTTAACCTGAAACTTAAATTTTGAAAATGGTTTGCTAATTTATCTTGAGAAAAGTTAATACTCGTTCTTGATAACTCATGATCGGTTTGGTTTTATTAATGTTAAGAATCAAATTACAGTGAAATTGCATTTATATTATATTAAATTATATGAGGCAATAAATTTTTTTTGAAGGTTTTCTAATACAAAACAATGAAAACTCGATGGAACTCGAAATGTTGCTGATTTATTAAACACGCTCCCTAACCCTTGCAAGTCGGCACATGCTCCCTAGAAGGGTGGATACGACGGGAAATGGCACGGCCCCACACGGCGAGGGAAACGGATACGCCGTTTCATCGCGGTCTGGAGGCATCGGAGAAGAGCTATGTCAAGAGGCTGAGGCCACCCATCCCATCATCGACACCATCGTAGCTTCCCCTGCCGTCTAGCGCCCCGGCAGGCAGTAGAGGTGTCTATCCAGACCTCTCCTCACATCTCTGGGACTCTTCAGAACAACCAGGGAGCCCGTGATTCGGCCAAGGACCTATCCAACCATGTTAATGACATGTACATTAGGTTCACACCTCAAAATAATCATAGATACTCCCCCAGGCATGTAATTCCGCTAGGGCGTGGTCCTGGTTAGGAGAAATATGGGTCTTTTACATGCCTATCATGGGTTCCAGGAACCGGGAAATAGATTCGCCATTTCCAATCGCGGCATGTTACTGGAGAGCGCCCGGCTAGGTCGAGAGGTTGAGGAGTCCCATTCCAACTTCGGCCCCACCGACCCGCCCCCAGCTCCGCCGTGAACCCCCAGACCACCTACAGAGCCAGCCCCCTCTGTGGGATCTGAGTAGCACCGTCACAGAACCATACCTCTCACATCCCTGGGACCCCTCGGTCACCCAGTTGCTCGTGATCCAGCAGAGGCCTATCCAACCTCTACTTACTAGCTCAGCAAGCTAGTACCCGAGCTTAAGTAGCTCAACACCATGTTAATGACAGTGTAATTCTTCCTTTTACCAATATCGTTCAGGTACATTTTCCCCCCAGAAAACTATAAAAATCAGCAAAATAACAATAAAAAGAGCCGGTGGGGCCCTGGGCAGTTGCCCGGTTTGCCGTTCCTGGAGCCACCTCTGCAAGGAGGCCCACGGGACCTGAACACAAGGTTAGTGCCCTGAAGAATCGTACCAGGGAAAATATTACTTACATCAAAACACTGTCCCAGCCCAAAGATAAAAATTCAGCGAGAGAACAGCCAGCCCATAACAGGAAAAACTGGACCACCGATTGCAATGCGCTCTGCTCCCTAGAAAACCTGAAAAAAAAAAAAAATAAAATACTGACATTATCAACACTATAGCAGTAGTTTTCACTCCGAAAAAATTAACACACAACTTAGGGGCCCTGCCTTCCTACACTGTGCGCTGAGCTTCAGAAGAAACCACGCAATTTCGAAACTGCCCGAGGTATCACAAGGAGTCGGTTTACAAAAAGCATTTAAGGGAACGGCGAGGGCGGGGTTCCGCTTCCGTATTTCGTTTTAAAATTGTATTTCTATAAGAGTGAAAACAGCTGAAATGCGTTTTCAGAATAATTATTTAAGGTATGAAATATCTGGTATAGATTATTGAAAGCACTCAAGAGACTTGCACTACACCTTTATGTTAATTTCCACACCACTACGCACGAAGAGAGGACCGTGCTAGTTCAAAGCTTTCCGCTTAAGACGCAATATCATGCTGGAAGCACTAGTGAGCGTCGAAGTCGACCTATCATTCCATTTTACTAACACAATTACACCCTAGACTAGTTGGGCCCCTTATACCTTATCTTAGGATACAGTTTTTTTTGGATATGTTTTGACCCACTAATGTAAACTTTAGATAAACTTTACTTTTAAGATTATTTATTTAGATTCAATTTAGTGCAAAAATCACATTTAAAAGCCTTTTTTGCAAAAAAAAATTATAATTCTTTTTAATGAATTAAGTATATTTATAATTATTTAATTTAATAGATTACAAGTTTAGAGTTTAAAAAAAACTAACTACTGTATGCAGGTATGGTCACTGACTTAAGGTTGGGCTACAATAGACACAAACATTTACACATGGATGGCTTTAGTGATAAGCACTCACAACATAAAACAAGCTTGGCTACAATGGACATAAACATAACTCTATTCCTATGTTTATTGTAGCTGCTTTAGTCTGCTAGAAATAAATGCTGCTGGTTTTATTGATGAGTTATCATAAGGAAATAATTAATTTTACAGGATAGAATAATAACATCCATAATAAGAACGAACAAATTTTTTAATTTAATGCAAAAATAATTATATTTTTCCCCTTTGCAAAGTAGTCTGCAATGTTTACAGCCTAACTCCACGGTGTAAACATAAGCAGCACAAAAGAAAATATAATTAATATCCCGCACAATCTAGTCAATACACATATTTTCTCATTTATTACGTAAAGTTGTCAAATGTCAAAGTGGTACAACGTTCACAGAGTCTGACGTTCTGAAAGACCGAAAAGTAACATGGTTTTAGCAATAAATAATACACTATTAAGCAAGAGTTAAACCCATAGCCAACTCCACTTGATAATATGTAATACCACACTTGAATAAATGCTTATTGCAAAGCAGTTAAGTTAAATTACTTGAAGTTTAACAGGTACATATAGGATATAGGTAATACTGCGTTGTGCTTGTCAAAGGCTCATGTTGATTGTACATGGCCCTCTAGTAAAATTTAGGGAATGATAATAGTATGTGCAATGAAATATATTTTTTTTGGGAATTAGAAATTTTTAAGTGAACAAACAGTATGACTGAGCAGTGACGTAGCAAGCGGGTGGCAGGGATGGCCCCCACCAGGGGCGCCGGAGCAGGAGGGGAGGGGGGGGGGGGCGCCGCGGCGACGTTTTCGCGTTACTGAACCCTCCCCTGCCCCCTCTTTCTCTTTTAAACCAAGTCATTGTCAATTCTGGCCAAGGGCGCCAGCCACCCTAGCTACGCCACTGTGACTGAGTATGATAATAGATATCAATGCGCTAAAGTTTTATTGTTTTCAAAAATTTGGTGACATCTGCATGATAGCATTCATTCTGTTGGATGACAACTGTACAACTAGGTTGTGTCGCTGCGAGAGAGAGAGAGAGGCGGAGCTGCCCCATCTCCGGGGACTCACTTTTCTTCCTGGACTTCTGGTTGGGGTCGCGGGCGCCACAAGGCCTGTAGGACAGGCGCTTCTTGCGCTTGTCGCTCGGGACGTAGCCGGGGATGTAGAGGGTGGGGGCGGGCAGCGATCCGGCGTTCATCAGCCGGCTGAAGTCCAGCTCCAGCTGGTTGGCTATCGGACCTGGAACGTCCAGTCACGGCTCGGCAAACGCAACACCCGCGGTCTAACACAATGACAACCTAGAGCCTAGACTAGTTGGGCCCCTTAAGGGCGTATGTCCCGTTCCAGGTCATGATTTTAGTTTTATATTAATCACTGATCAACTTTTAGACATTTTCAATCGTTTAACTTTCACGAAATGAAAAATATATATAGTTGCATACTTTTTGCATAATTAGCTGCCAAAGTTACATTTTTAACCTTTTTGGGTTGTACAAATAAGGAGAATTTAATTTATTGTAGAACTGAAACTTTTTAGGATTAACTGCAATGCCACTGGCTACTTCAAGAAATGGTTTGCATTTCTTTCAGAAAATATTAATTAATTTTACCTGACATTTCAAAATTCTCAAAATTTTTATGATCTTGACAGCCAAGAAACATGAAATAAGTTTTTGTGATAGAAAAGCAAACCATTTCTTGAAGTAGCCAGTGGCATTGCAGTTAATCCTAAAAAGTTTCAGTTCTGCAATAAATTAAATTCTCCTTATTTGTACAACCCAAAAAGGTTAAAAATATAACTTTGGGAGCTAATTATGCAAAAAGTATGCAAATATATATATTTTTCATTTCGTGAAAGTTAAACAATTGAAAATGTCTAAAAGTTGATCAGTGATTAATATAAATCTAAAATCATGACCTGGAACGGTACATACGCCCTTAAACCTTATCTTACGATACAGTTTTTTTTTTTTGGATTTGTTTTGATTTGACCCACTAATGTAAACTTTAGATAAACTTTACTTTTAAGATTATTTATTTAGATTAAATTTAGTGCAAAAATCACATTTAAAAGCCTCTTTTGCAAAAAAAAAAAAAAAACAATTATAATTCTTTTTAATGAATTAAGTATTATTATAATTATTTAATTTAATAGATTACAAGTTAAAAAGTTTAAAAAACCAACTACTGTATGCAGGTATGGTCATTAGGGACGTGCGAAGTTTCGAAATCAGACGTCACATGGTTCAGTTCCCCGTAGTTCATTGCAGCCACTACATCATGTCTGTGCGTCCAGGCTTGCACAAAGATTTTGGACAAGTCATGTAATTTACATTAAAAATTCAACCCGACTGCAAACACAATTTAAAGACCTCATGGATTCTAAACATTAAATTTTACACACATAAAAAAATAGTTCAAAGATTACATCTTAAAATTTCCCAAATTTTCTGTAATGGCTCACGAATTGTTACACAAGATACAAAAAAAAGAAACAATCACACAATGAAAACAAAATTAAATGGTATGCAAATAAAGAAATATTTTTCCCAATCTTACACTCTGGGAAAATGACACTGGTTATGCAGCAAGCATTGCAAGTCAGCAGTCTCCACATGTAAAATAAAAATAATGCCCAGAACACTTAATTTATAATTAAATGAGTATATTTTTTATCGATAATAACACAAATTTTTACTAACAGAACATAAAGACTGGGCAATGAATAAGTCTTGTTGTTTAAAGAGCTGTCTGCCTGAGATTTATGTTTGTAGTAAATTTCGAGGCAGCTTGCTGCATTGCTTGAATGCTGACTAAGGAGACCCTTTTTTGTTGCCAAGTTAGGTTTGCAAATGGCCTACTAGAATCTGCAAGAATTAGATATTCAATATTCATAAATAGTTTGATTTTTCGATTCAACATTGAAAATTGAATGTATAATAAATTTAAATTATTCATTACCAACAGAATCACCAAGTGGGACCGCTCACAAAACAAATTTCTTGACAAAGATATGTAGCTGAGATGATTCATTGAGAAATTTAGATATGTTTTCTACAACACTATACTTACATTGTTTTTATATTTATATGTAACAAATAATCTGTAAAATATGATTTATTATTTCTAACAAAACTCTAGTTTTATTACATAATCAGTTGGATTAACAACACAATTTTTAAAACTTAAAATTTTAATTTACATAATGATTTAAGGAAATGCAGTGCTAGTTTTTTTTTCTTTCCATCATTTTACATCTCTCTATTATGGATATATATATTTTTTTAAATAAATAGATAAATAAATAAATAAATATATATATATATTAATGTATTTTGGATAAACTTTTCTTGGACTTCTGTGAAGTGTAAAAAAAATGTTTTCAGTATGTCAACATTTGATTAAAATAATATTCAATATTTGTGAATAATCAGATATTGGATTTAATATTTGATTGAAATAAAAACCACAGCACAGGCAGAACAAGCAATGAACGGGATGCGTGAACACGGGCCAGTGCCGAGAGACTTCTGGAAGTCCCAGGCGACGGTGGCGGTCGGCCAGGCGACCCACTCACCCTTGAAGTGGAGCAGGAACTGGACGCAGCCGCCGTCGTGCAGAGTCCTGGTCTTCCGGCTGTCCACGGACAGCATCCACTCGGGGATGCCCATGATCTCTCGCACCTCCGCCATGAACTGGGCGCTGCGGGAAAACAGTTGCTTTGCAGATGAGCGATGGAATCAGAAGGGAAATAGCGAAGGAGATGACACTCTGTGAAGGAGGCCCTTAGGAACGGACATAACTGAACTAGTTTCCACCCGGGGTAAGAACATAACTTGGTGCGCCCCATCCGCCCCCAACCCCTCCGTTTTCAAACCAAACTAACCATAACCTTTTCTGACAACACCTCATAATATCGCCTCCACATATTAATTTCTCTATTCCAAATATTTTTTTATTCGACTTAGATGAAAATAAACAGATTTATTTGCAGTCATTTCATTTTTAATACATCTGAAGGTTGGATAATAAGTGAGACATACCAGTTTTTAAATATTTGACGAATATACATGTATGTATATTTCAATACAAATAATTCAGTTCATCTGCCCCCCAGAATATTTTTTTGTGTTCTAACATCACGATATTCAAGTAATAAAAATTACTCTGCTAGTAAACCCTCCTCCCCCCCCCCCCCCTGCCACAATGTGGCAACCAGAGCACAAGCCCAGTCCCCTTAACCCCCCCCCCCCCCCCAATAAGAGGAACAGATAGTTAGGGATGGAGAAGAGAAAGAGAGATGTAGAGCTACAGAGGCAGAATGATGGAAAAATTGATGCAGGCTGTCATCCCTGAAAAAAAAAAAAATGGTAACTTTGCACGGTTGCATGCCACAAACCATTTCCGAACCAACGTGACACTTGCAACTGATCAGCTGAGATTTTTTGAGGCTTATTAATTTTTATGCCACTTAAGACTCTGCAACATACAAATGATAAAACTTTGAGTAACAAATGGACTGGTTTTAGTCGAAATATCCACACAGTAAGAAAAAGAAAACATATTTTTTCGGTGAACAAATTTTCCATTGTCAGCAGAATGCTGCAACTGTGTGCCTGTGCTGCAAAAAATTGTTATTATCGTGTGCACTGCCTAGTTTTCACTTTCAGTTTAAGGCAGGCAGGAAACACACTTAGCTAACAAAAACAAAGACTGTTATGTTTGATCAAGTGACAAAAACACATATTCCTATTTCACACGGGACAAGAGAAAGAGACGAGTGGGACAATATCCACAATCTGGAAAACAAGCACTGCACACATTCAACAGTGGTTGGAGCCCAACTTCCTCCAATCTTTTAAAATAAAAGTTGTGATTCTAAAACACTTTAGTCTTAACTGTATTTAAATTTATACTAAGCCTGTGCGAAACTTCGACAAAGCGAATCAATCGAAGCTCTTTTTAATATTTGACTTAATTTTTCGGGTAATTTGCCATTCGTTTAATTTAAAGCTTCGGTTGTGATGCAAAGCTTTGTAGCTGATGTGAAGCTTTACAGTTGTTGCAAAGTTAAAACATTGGAAGGCTAAGCTTTGCTAATGAAAATACTTACTTTTTTGTGTCATTATAAGTGTTTTGCTTGAATAAAGTTGGTTATTGGAAAAAATCAAAAGAAGACGCTCCAATTTGCTTTATTTAGTGAATGCTCAATATTAATATTATGCACGTTTATTTTATAATTTTATTGAATTATGTTATATGTACAGCACAACTGGTTAATCACTTAATCAGAGTCAAACATTGCCAGTTTAATGATTTTTTTTTTTTTTTTTTACTTCTATCCTGTATTTTATAAAATAAGTGTAATACAGCTTCGAGAACAATATTCACAATTTGATTCAACTTTGCAAATATTTTAAACATTTGATTTGATATTTGCTTCATTTAAAAAAAAAAAAAATAAATAAATAAAAAAATTAAAAAAATAGTATTCGCACACAGGCCTAGTTTACATGTACTTACTTGAACCTTTCTGTGTGGGTAAAATACTTGTCTTTACCAAAAGCTAAACAAACAAGAAAATTAACACTCTGTATTATGGCCAATGCAGCCATTTTGCACCAAACTTCACAGCAAAAAGTTACAAAAAAATTGATTACAAACCAACAAAAATTATAAAATTAATTGACATAACTTACAGGACAAATCTTGGTGGCTTTTCAATGTTGGCATATTTGATGATGTCGCTGTCAGGTTCTATTTTCGCACATGCAAATCTCTCCCCGCCTCTGTCCTTGGTGAATATCACAATGGACCGTCCCAGAGCGGAGACCGTGCCCTCTGGAACAGAACACGTCCGCTTTTTTATCTCACCGGCGCGCATGAAGGAGTGAGGTGACAGCACTTACAAACACTTGACTACTGACTAACAGCTCATGAATTAACATGAGTTGAGCCTTAGCAATCACGGCCTCGGAGGAGTCTTCATAAATTAACTCGTACAATATCTGCCGTGCTAATGGAACCGTTTCTATACTTCTGGAAGAATAGGGGAAAAGATAATATAAAACGCATTAAAGTGTAAAAAAAAGACTCACACTAAATGAGAACTATAAGGGACTACCTAAAAGTGATAGGAAATTCAGGGAAGTATAACATCTTGGAATATAAAAAAAAAGGATGCAACATACTAGACAGTAGCTTAAACAACAGATGTATGCCATGGTCGGGTGTGTCATTATGAGCATCTCGTTGAACTCTGTTTGCGTGGAAAGAACCAACGACTTCTTACATTGTAATCAGCACAAAGAATGTACGTTTAACCTTTGTACTTAAACCCATTGTTACAATGGTTAAAAAAATATTAGTTTAAAACAAGATAAATCCCATTCAAACAAATGCCTGATTTAGGTGTTACTGAACAACATATGGTACTTTAAATTTATGAGCTATATTTACAACTGCACATTAATAAAATGCCTGCTTCAAGTCCCAAACACATGGATTAGTAAATAATCACAGACTTTTGAAGATGTAGGATGGCTGCAAGTAGTTTCAAAGGGTCTTGCAAAATGCCGGAAAGTGACTTTTTCATTGGATATGTTACCTGCTTTCAAATGTCTCCACTGAGATATTTGACGATCAAACATGTGGATATCAAAGTCTGTTTTGAAGAGTATGGCATCATCATAAAGTCACTTAGTTTAGAATTTTTTTTCCCACCCCATTATTTTGGTGAGGATAGCTCATCTCTAATTTCGGTACAAAGTGCAGCAAGTATGAACAAAGTTGCTTTATTCACCCAAGACACTAGGGTTAAGATGTGCGAAGATCGTTCAGAATTCTTTACCTAATGGAAAGTTGGAATCCGTGAACACTTGACGCTGTGTGCCGATGTCTATGGTGCCCATCCGGCCCGAGACGTCTCCCACGTAGCACCGCAGAGGGTTGTCCGGCCCACACTCGTCGCGGTACAGATCCTCCTGGAATCACATCGACATGACTCTGGGCAGAACATAAAGATACGTCCTAACTGCCAATGAATCTCCTTATGCTAACACATTTAATTTTTTTTAATATATAAACAGGTTCTCGATTATCATTACTGTTGTTATATAATTATGAAACTTGTTATTGTTTATCTGTTAGTTGCTTGCTGTGTTGTCTTGTGTATGCGTTATTATAGTATTGTCCTCAATGTTATTCATTTTGTTTCATGTATTTCTTTTGTCTATGTATATTTTTATGTTTATTGTGCCTACCACCCATGGCCTTATGCCGTCGGTAGGCATGCAACAAATTGATAAATAAATAAATAAATAAATAAATAACACATCTGTGTGGCAAAACATGTGTTCAGTCTGGCCAACAAATTACATGTGTAATTTATTCAACTTTAAATACCAAAAACAACCTTTTAATAGTACTAACATAAATTTATGACCCAAATGTTTTTTTTTTTTTTTTAAATTTACTATTGTTTAAGAGGTAACTTTTTAGCTAAATTATAATGAACTAAATTTCAGATAATACATTAAACAAGACATTTTTACTTTCTGAAATTTAAGAAGAAAAAAAAGGAGCATGTACTAATGTATTTGCATTAGAAGTTATACTTACTTGGCATAATAAAAAAAACTAACTTTGATTTTGCATGCAATTAATTAATTAAATATAATAATGAAAGAACTGGCGTGATATTATAATTACGGTTGGTAAAGGATACATTCAATCATTTAAAAAGTTTTAATAAATAGGTAGGTACTCAGTACTCAATATTACTATACACACATGTATAAATTTAATTTTTTTATTTAGTACAATAATTTAGATTAATTTTAATGAAAAAAAATAAAAGCAATAAATATGCTGAATGTTTATCCTTATTTATTAATTTTAATTATTTATTAAGTAATATGTATGGTGATAAATTATAATTTATAATGTAAATAAATTATACATACGGGAACAACCTCAAAAACACTCTCATGAAAATGGCCAGGAGATTACTAAACCTTTCACAGACACTTCTCACCAAGGTGATTTGGGTTCGATTCCTTGGAGGAGGGGGAAGGGAGGAAGAAAAATAAAAAAAGGGGGGGGGGGGGGGGGAAACCTGCATTTTTTGACTATTGGGAAGCATGGTTGATGTTTAGAGTAAAGATTTTATGGTCTCATTTTCAAGCCAATATCGTTCATAAAACACGAGTTTTTGGTGTTACTGTTTTTACTTTTTTTTATTTTATGAAATTTGTTCATTGAAAAAGATAGCAAATTACGGAACAAAATTTGATACTTAAATGCTCCATGATACTAATTTCTCCTAAACAGTGTCAATATGACTGAAACACGATGCACTTTTTCAGTATAATGATTTGTAATAAGCATGTCAAACTTTTCAGAACAGATAAAATACATCTGTTCAGTATTTGTGTGTTTGAAAAATGTTCTAAGGTCGTAATGTAAAATTGATTAACTAATAACAAATGCAAGATAAAAATTTCCCAATATTTTTTTTTAAAATTAAAGTATGGTACAAACATAATGTTAAATAAATTACTTTCATTGGATTTAATATTTAAAAGTTTTAAGTATATGGTATTAGAGTTAAGTTTTGATTGAAAATACTGATAGGTTCCATGATTTTAGTTGCATGTCGGTGCTCTGAGGTGTGTTAACATGTGTACCGGTGTTATTTTGGTTTTTATTACAGTTCACCATGTAACCTTTTTGGCCATATGGATTTTGTGTGAAACTTTCTCGGGGTGCTCCTGTTTCTTACGTTGGTGTTTTACGTCACCACTCCTGACCGCATCACACACATCCATCTATCACAACCTCTACGTGGACGAGGTTTTAGATTTCACGTCAACTGCATGCAGTAGCGACGCGACGCGCACTGTTGTGTCCGGGATTCCGGGAGGGTAGACATATCGACAAGATTATTTCTTTGTATTCTTTCTACTGTATTTATTTCATTTAAGCATACGTTTTAAGATATTTATAAAGATAGTATATAGTTCTTATGATTCAGTGGAAAGGGTACATGTGCACTTAGCCGGCTGATGCGTAGCGAATGTTTGTAATCTGAAAACGTCAGCGGGCATGTACACAGAACTGTTTTGTGGAACTCTGCACGCTGTACAAACCAAGGATGAGTGTGCTTGTGCGTCGTTGCTGATTTCTGGAAGCCGGCGTGCCTCGTGACCGGACGCCTGAAAAACTGAACTTTGATAAGGGCATTGCTGGCGGTGGACTGATGTGAGGGACGCTGAGGGACAGCGAGCAGAGGAGGCTAGGCTCTCGGAGAGAGCGGACGTTCCGTATGTAATTATGGTTGTACGAAAAATGAAGTGTTGAGTTGGCAGCAGGAGTAAAGAGATCTTCCACTGATTCATCGAGTTCCTTCTTGGGGTACCTATCCCTTAATTTTGGCTATCAGCGAGTGTACCGCTCGGCACTCGAACCCACCTAGGCCCGACTGCACAGGAATAGGCAGACGGGCGCAACAGCACGTACGTACGTTCAGAGGGTCGGCCAGCTGCGTGTAGTACGGATTCCACATGTAGCCCCCGGCCACGCAGCGAGTGTTCAGGACCTTGACGGTCGCGTCCACTCCGACGGGGTTCACGAAGATGGCCCAGTTGTGGTTCCTCGTCTGCGAGACGAACAGTTTCAAACACACGCGCAGCAATCAATAACAACATCAACAACAACAACAACAACAACAATCATAACGATGCTCTGTTTCGATTACATAGTCCATTATCTCTACTTATTCATGACAGCAAGTAGAGACCGGAAAAATTCGCGGATTCCTTTTGCGATAGGCTAGAATCCAAAAACGTTTGCCTTTTTACCGCATCAGTGATTGGGCAACAGTTTATCTGAACGACACTCGGCCAATGAAAAACCTTTGACAAAAGAAGTATCGAATCACTAGCGTCCCAGGTTAACAGGTATCACGAGCCAGTAGCCAATGAGCAGATGTCATTTTCCCGCATGCATAGAGGATCATGGAGTCTATCCTACAGGTCATTGAAATCGTGAATTTTTCCTGTCTCTAACAATAAGTTACAGGAGTGTATGCAGTATTTTTTCATTTCTGGGGAGGGGGAAATAGAACCACTTTGCCTGCTGTTGGCTTTCAAACTCTTTTGATTTGTTGGTGGGAATTATAGATTTTTTTTTAGATCATCTTCAACACCGTTCATTTAATGATTCCAAAAGTTAGTAACGTCACTGACTTCCCTAGCACAGCTTAAAATTAGTGATTGACTGGCTGTGGTAAAGTAAATTTTTCAGCATGTAGCTGGTGACATTTAATCTTGTTACAATAACTATATTATCTCATAGAACTTTAGAATTATTATTTAAAATTACTTATTAATCTTCTTCATTAAGGTTTTGCTGAAATCTGCAATCTTCAGAATTAACGATATTCCAAAATTACGGAGCTTAACAAAATGTGGACTGTAACACACGGTGACTATGACTGTACTAAACTTTCCTAACAGTTTAGCATGGATACCTCATTCACCAGAGCAAACTGTATTACAAAGCTTACTTTCTATCGATTGTTAAGAAAAACTTGATAATCAAAGATCTAAAACATAGGTAAGACGTTGAATTGGAACATAAAAATTAATAAACAAATTCATAGAGATAAAACCTGAAAATACAAGGAAGAAATTTTGAAACATAAATGTGTATTTATTTTCCTACAATCATATGACTTAAGGAAGAATATTTCTCCAAACGATGGTGAGTCAAAGTCTACTCCTCCCCTGCCCTGCCCTGAGTTTACCCCCTCTCCTATATTTTATGTACCATTCTGTGTCTTGTACATATTTGAACGTGCGTACCCTACAGCGTGCAGCTATCGGTACACAGGCAAGTTAGGCTACCGCAAAGACTCTAACAGGAAAAAATATCCCAGTGTAGAAGAAAGCTTCCACTAGAAAAAAATGGAGTCTCGTGGCCGTAAGGTGGCCAGGAAGCAGCTAGGAAGCTATGGAAGAATCTTCTAGGCTCTTGCAACGGTCACGCCTGTAGATATCGTCGCCTGCAAGCAACCGCTTGCCTAAGATCTACGAAGAAGACGCCTGCCGATGCTCCTACCCGCATACTGCAATGTTACTTTGTCCAACTTCCACCGGGACTTCGGAAGAAAGGTACGACACCGATACATCACATAAGTTTGGTACCATGCCCGAGAAAGACCATTATAATATAAAGTGTCATGCTTGTGAATAAATTTGTGTTTTATTTCAACGCATCTCCTCTTATCATTTGTGAGTTTTTCAACCTAACTCACCCCGTTGTCTGGTTTAGGCAATGGCTTACTCACAGTAATCAAAGGGATGGTGTTGCAGGTGTTACATTTCAGAATTCCTACATCAAACAGGGATCAAATAACCCAATAGGAATAAAAAGGAACATCGATAAAATTCCATTCCACCCATATTTTTCACTAAAAGATTAGCAGGATGAATTTGCATGATTATGATATTAACGTATTTGGGTCATTCTCATGAAAATGTACAATTTGTAAATCAAAAAGTTGAAAAGATAAAATATCTTAACTGTACTTGTTTAAGTTGTATAATTGTGCCACATATATGTATAACACTGATGACAGCAATGGCTAAAAACTTGCTCTATACAATGTAAATCAACAACATTTATTTTATATGTTCTGAAATTAACAGTTTGAACAAATAAAATAATAACCAGAATTTAATTCAAAAGTTTTGCAGCCTTGGTTCCAAGTAAAAGTTAAATGTCACCTCCATGGTAACTAGGTCACTTCCGTGGTCATTACGCGACCACGGAAGTGACAGCCACGGAGGTGACAAATTTTAATATTTTGGTTCACAGATTCCATAGTTTTAAGGTCAGAAAACTTATTTTTGGTAATACTGCAAGCAGTCGATAGATAATAGTACCTATAAAAATTGAAATAACTACATAACAATATTTTACCTCAGATAAGCTGACACGGAGGTGACAAATGTTAAAAACACATTCCCCTTTTTTACATTACACAATTAATAAATCACAATACACATTACTTACTCTCACTCCAATAATACTAACATAAAATAGCGGCTGCTGGCATCATTCTGCCAAAGATAAATATACTTTGCTGCACTCTTTACAACTTTTAGCGAACTAAAACTGGCTGCCAAATTGCTACGCCCATTTTTATACGACAGATGGGTAACATAATATGAATATCTATTTTGTTACATTTATAATTAGATCAATGAATATGTAAGGAACAAAAATTATTGAGCTTGTATGTTCACATAAAAAAACTAATTATAAGTAGTTAATTGTTACAATTTTAAAGAAGTTTGGCGCTGTCTCTAACTTTGGACAGGCCACGGAGGTGACAATTTGAACACTTGTCCTATTATGAATGGTAAAAATTGTAACTTTCCTCCAGACAAAATATAAGATAATATGCAATCCATTTATCGCCTAATGATAAATAATCCAGATAACACATAAATTAAAACATATATAGTAGAAATTAATATGGACTACAGATTGTATGTTTTCGTGAGAATGACCCATTTAACATTGATAGAACCCTACATTTTTGGCTTACTCACTGATGGTATGCATGTTACCACTTGAAATAAATAAATACAGTAGAATCCCGCTGATGCGACCCCTCACGGTTTCCGGAAAAACCGGACTTATAAACGGAATGGTCGCAATAGAGAATTCGGGCCAATTTTCGACTTTCTCTGCTCAAATTTTTCAAGGTTTATCAAAAAACGGTCGTATAAACGGAATGGACGCATCAGAGGGGGGTCGCATCGGCGGGATTCTACTGTAAAGTGAAAACGGCAGAAGCGTTGTGGGACGCAGGGGCGGCCCGGCTCACCACGTTGCGGTCGTGCTTGCCCGGGTGACGCAGCTTCACCTCGATGACGGTGTCGCTCGTGCTGCCGTCGCGGTACACCAGCTGCGTCTGCAACCCACAGGGCGGTGACGTCACCTTTGAATATATCGCACACCGAGAATAATAGGGCCACATCTCAAAAAAACTAAATTTTACAGGAGAGTGAATAATTGAAAGTTTATTCTTAGCCTCAGCAATCAGGAAGTGCATAATGTCGGCACTGTTTCTATGGCACAAGTCCAAATATGGCCATGGTGTATTCCAACCCACCCTCAGCTATACGAATAATAAGGCCGCATGTCAACATGTGGCTGTATTATTCTGATTTCTGTTTTACAAATTTAAAATGTAATAAGGACATATCTCATCTCAGGTGAATATTTATTGTACTACATATATGGCCTTGTTATACCAAATAGATGTAGCCATAGACATTACAAATATACAAAAATGTAAAAATTTTTTTTTTTTGAGATGTGGCCCTATTATTCTCGGTGTACGATATATACTGTATAGAAGTCGCCAGCCCAGGTTAAAATTTCTAATACCGTTTTGAGGAAGTTGGTTAATTCACCGCCGCAATCGCCACCACCTCTAGGGCATCGACTTGTGGTGGTCCCTAGCGGACAAGTGTCGAACTCTTCAAACACCCCTTCCCCACCTTCCCTCAAACACGCGTTGTCCTCCACCCACCCTCTACCCCACCTCTCATCCCTACAGTTTTGTGACTCGCAAACTCCCGTTGAACCGACCTTGAGCTGCAGTGAATTTTGGGTGGGAGGGTGCGGGGGAATGACAGCGGGCGACAGTGCTGCGCTCTAACGTGTAAATAACAACCTAAGACGATACAGGGCGTTACGGCAGCGCACTGCAGCGGTGAAGTTCCCAAGCTGCTCATCATACACTTCTGAAAACCGTAGAGTAAATCCTATCCACTCGCGACTTCTATACAGTATATATATTCAAAGGCTTCACGCAGCTGTCACTTCGCAGCAGCCCCCAACACCACCGCAACTAGCGAGCGACACACGAGTCTCCACGCTCGTTCGTCCTTGAAGGCGGTTCACACCGTACCCTCGCAGCATTTAGGTTGAAGTGATAACACAGCACCCATCCTTGAATTCGGAACAGGGTCTTACGTAGGAAGAGATGGGAATTATATATTTCTCCCCCCCATCCCTAACATGGGGCCAGAGAGTGACATACGCTTACATATAATTAGAGACCGGAAAAATTCGCGGGTTCAATGACCTTTAGGATAGACTCCAATATCCTTTACACACTCGGGCAAATGCCAACTGTTCATTTGCTGCTGACTTGTGAGTCGTCACGACTGGGTGGCCTGTGATTCGACACTTCTACGAGTGAGGGTCTCTAATTGGCCCTCAGTCCTCCAGATTAACAGTGGACCAATGGCAGAAGCAGCACTAAGGTATAGTTATTTGAATTTTAGCATAGCACGTAATGAACCCGCAAATTTTTCAGGTCTCTACATATAATTATGAAATTCCAACCCTAAGGGAGTAAAAAAGGGGTAAATTCAGTTTTTAGAAAATCATATGATTATGACTATATGACCGCAATGTGAACTGGCCACTTTCTCTATCCTTCTTGGCAAAACCGATCTGCTTAATGAAGCTTGCAGCTGCTAGTGAACTAGGCGCTTATAACAGTTCCAATTTAGAACTTCGTCAATAGATGGCATTACCTTCAATTTGTAACGTGCTATCGCTTGGTGCGTCTGTCGCGTCTTGCCTAGGGGTTACCTGCCTTCCCACAAACTGGAGCTGAAGATTGCTGATGCGTAGCCTTGAAGCACTGAGATTGTGCAATCAATGGGACTTTTAAATTCAAATTTTTTCATTATTCAAGTGTCTATGTCCTACAGACTTTAAACTCGGTAGTGATGTTCCTTATATTATATGTTTAGTCCGAGCAACGACTGGTACTCAGCAAGTATTTATATAATTACATGTTAAAAGTAAAATATCTTGTGAAATGGTAACAGGATAGGTATGAGGTAAAAAATTGACCTAGTTAACTTCAGAGGTTAAAGGTGATGAATTTTTAAAATTTACTTTATTTCCTGTAATATTTTTCTTCAAATTTTTTCCCCTCAAATATTGAATCCTTACTGCGAAAATATTTAAAATGTTGGCACCCTTAATGCTCGTACCCACCATTCGGATGAAGCCGTAGGCAAAGCCCAGCGGGTGGTGGAACGAAGCAATGGCCCTCAGCTCCCTGGCTTCCGAGGGGGAGTAGCCCCGCTCGATCGTGGAACACGCCCACCTGGAGACAGAGGGGCACACTGGCAATTACTGCACGTCTATGACGCACGATCGAGAAAAACATGCAAAGCTATTGGAATTTTACACCGTCAGAGTTATAATTTTTGGTCTATATCTAGGCTTCTCACAGCCAACCAGTGATGTGCAAGAAGAACTATAAAACCACACACGAACTTTGAGTATACGGCATTAACACAGGGATCTTGAATAACTCCACCTTGCTTTCATACCCAAAAAAATCTACAGCATTGTACAAATACACGTGCCCTAAAATAACTTAATTAATGATACACACAACAGATCTATAAAAAAATATTAAAATCTTTATTTAAGAAGATTTCTAAAGCCATTTCAGGTTTGAATAGGTTATTTAAGATACCGAAAAATTATTTATGACCATTATGACCAAAGCAATAACTTAGTAATCTCAGAATCTGTTTGCAGTCTTAGTTAGTAATTATTGTAAGTTTAATTTAATTACTTAACTACTTCGACAACCAACACCAGCAAGGAATGAATTTTAGAAGTTTGGAGATTAGTAGACATACAGCTTAAGAGGATTGAAAGTTATTTAGCGCCCATGTTATCTACACAACTTTACACCTCCATAAACTTGAGTCTTAAAAATTAAAAGTGGCATGTTCAATTTAACATTACCTGTACGAGTTTTGTAGATAAACTGAGGTATAGGTACATAGTAGGAAGCGTTTTAACGTTGGCAACCCTGATGTTGACAGAGTATGATATATGTTTCTAAATGAATTGTGCTTTGGATGTGCACATGTGAGCATGTAAAGGGATTGCTAATAGGATGTAAACTAACACGGCCGTGATAGTTTCCCCACCACCAAGCAGTATTAGTCTGTCGCCTAACCTCACTTTATTCTTCTTGTAAACAACTACCGAGCGACCGATAACTGCGTCGGTCCCAAACAACGGGAGTCGGGAGTCGTTGTGGGCGGACGCGTGGATTGCTGAACCCTCGAGGGTGCCGAACTTGCCGCTGAGGTCCCCCATCGGGTACTGGTCCGTGCTGCCACGGCCGGGCTCCGGCAGCCGCGCGGGGCCCACGCCCAAGGGGTCCCACGTTCCGTACACGGCGGTCTCCTCGCACGGAAACTCCAGGTCCATCTCCACCGACACCTGGCTCGAACAGACAGCCACAGGAGCACGTCCCTGGTGCAGTCTCTCTCGCCATCACCCTGTCACGCCTTTGAATATATATATATATACCGTACAGAAGTCGCGAGTGGATAGGATTTACTCTACGTTTTTCAGGAGCGTATGAGATGAGCAGCTTGGGAACTTCGCCGCTGCAGGGCGCTGCCGTTAACGCCCCGTATCGTCTTAGGTTGTTATTTACACGTTAGAGCGCAGCACTGTCGCCCGCTGTAATTCCCCCGCACCCGCCCACCCATCATTCACTGCAGCTCAAGGTCGTTCCAACAGGAGGGGGGGAAGGTGTGTCTGAAGAGTTCGACACTTGTCCGCTAGGGACCAACCACAAGTCGATGTCCTAGAGTTGGTGGCGATTGCGGCGGTGAATTAACCAACTAGTACCTCAAACCGTATTATAAATTTTAACCTGGGCTGGCGACTTCTATACAGTATAGTATATATTCAAAGGTCACGTGCAGTCACTTGCACACACACACACACAAACTGGAAAGAAAAATATTTAATCCATTGCTAGATGTGACTGGAGATAAGTATTGTTGTCATCATGCTGGCACAGAATTAGGCACCGCGCTCGACTACAATAACACGGTCAACGAAACGATTCTTCAAGAGACCTCGTGCCCCTTGCTAGTGCCACTCACCAATGTGAACGTCGCCGTACATCATGAAGATGATGATGTGTACAGTAGTGCTGCGATTCGAAACAAAAATTATATTATAAAAAAAGATAGCATCTGATAAATAAAGCTTAATGTTATTTGTGCACACAGATTCCATCCAAGAAACCACAGATAAGAACCTATTTAGACAACTCGGAGAAAGAAACTAGTATTCAAGCACAGTGTTTAAAACACAGGACTATTAATAATTCACTTAAAAACGTCATTAAATCATCAATAGCAAACCATTACTTTTCAGTAGGAAAAAAATGCTTAATTAATGTTAAGAACATCACATGGTTTCTTTTATAAAATGTTAAGTTACAAGTGCTGAACGTGTAGTAATTAGAATATATGTAATACAATTTTCACGGTGACAAAAAGGAAAACATTTTGGAAATTACTAAAAATTAGTTCAACTCCTGCATTGTACGCAAACAAATATAAAAATCATAAAACCTGTTTTTATTCTCCATCCCTTAGTTTAGGTTTTCGGATAGTAGTTCTGCAGCACACACTTTTCTCAAATTTTCACTCACTGTTATTCGCGAACATTTTTTCCTTGCCTCCAGCAAAAGGGTTTCGAAACGAGGGGCCCCGTCACCACCCGGAAGCACTCACTCACCTTGTGGATGCGATAGTCGCCGCTGTCGTCCAGGCCTTCAAACTTCACGTCCAGGTCGGTGACGTCGTGCTCCGTCTGCTGGATCATCTCGACCCGCCCCTTGAGCGTGGTCGGCTGGCCGTTCCCGAACCAGTCCTTCGCCACGGCCTTCCGGCGGTACACCCCGCCCACGCTGCAACCACACGCACCGACTCAGCGGCGGTCTCCAGCACTCGCGCCGATAGACCTGTGTATTGACGCTAAGCCACTCGTTGGTTGCGTGATTCAGGCCTTCTGCCCTTTTTGATTTGCCATCTCGTTTTTCTTTTTTTTCCATCCTGAATTGTTACCACGCCTTACCAGGTATACAGGGGCGACTCATAATTATGATTTTGTCGTCTTTTATTCTTAGATGTTAAATTGTTATTGAGGTTTCGAGCTGTGTTATACCTGTCTTGTAACTGTCTTGTATAACTGTTATATGAATATCAATATTATTCTCTTATAGGTTAACAGCAACCTTATATGATGTATGATGAGTGTGCCATTTCAGTATTAACAAATAAATAGACATGTTGTTTGCATTATACAAATGGATTTCTGCACTACTTTATTTATTTACTTGTTTAATTGTGTCTTTTGACGTTTGAGGCAGTCAGGTGGGTGACTCATGCCCCACCTGGTTCAATCAGTACTCTTTTTTAATATTCCATTGGACTTCATTGGGAAAAATTTTCTAGTAGTTATATCTGAAGCTTTAGTTGTGATGCAAAGCTTCATGTCTTATGTGAAGCTTTGCATTTGTTTGGAACGCTTTAAAATATTGGAACCCTAAAATTTGCTTATGAAAATACCAGTTTTTTTTTGTGTTGTGTATGATTTGTGTGAATAAAGTAAGTTACTTTAAAAAAATCAAATTCATTTGAAAAAAAAAAACAATATTAGTATATTACCTATATTGTTTCATTTGCATGTCTTACATTAGTAACATTTTTTTATATTAATGATGAAACATGATTCAAACACACAAAAAAATTGAAAATATATTTTCATTTTTTTTTAATTGGTTCTGTTATAGGCATGCTTATTACTAATGACTGTACCTACTGTATTGGTGCATCAGGTGTGAGAATATCTTGGTGAAATAAGCATCAAGAGATATTTTAGTTTACTATTTGTTGCATAATACACTTTTTTTTTTTAAAAAAAAAAATAATGACGGTGTATAAAAAATAAAAACATTAACACCGAAATCCCCCATTTTAAATGAAATTGTCTTAAAAATAAAACTGCAAAATTTTGTCCGTATGGTATGTTCTTGTACGCGTCTGTTTATTCAGAAATTCAATAAGAAGCTCTGTATTGGCTAGAGACCTGCAAAATTCGCGGATTCATTTCGTGATATGCTACAATTCAAATAATTATACCTTAGCGCTGCTTCTGCAATTGGTTCACGGTTGATCTGGAGCAATGAGGGCCAATTAGAGACCCTCGCTCGAAGAAGTGTCGAATCACAGACACTCGGTCGAGACGACTCACAAGTCAGCAGCCAATGAACAGGTGGCATTTGCCCGAGTGTGTAGAGTGTAGTAGAGTCTATCCCGGAGGTCATTGAATCCGCGAATTTTGCAGGTCTCTAGTATTGGCATATGTCTGTAATTTCCCCTTGAATTACGATCCCCTGGCGCAACTCGTGGTGTTTCCGCGGCGACGCGCGAGCCAGCGCACTCACACGGAGCAGGCGAGGCGCTCCCCGCGCGCCTTGGGACCGTGGTCGTCGTAGATGACGAGGGAGCGGCCCAGGACGCCGGCCGGGCCGCCCAGCGCCAGCTGCCGGTCCGTGTACAGCCGGCGCGTGAGCGCGGAGCCGTTGCCCTTGCGGCCGGCGATGGCGAATGTGCCGTGCCTGGCGGAGAGGAGCCCCGCGGGGCAGAGGCCCGGGCGCGTGCCATCGCAGCCTGGCTCGCCGGCGCCCCGGTCCACGTACACCTGCCGGGGCGACACACCAGTTGCCTCGCGCGCAGTACTTTCTTTCACACTGCACTCGTTTCAACTTACGTACAGTAGAACCTTCGTTTATCCGGCCCTCGTTCGTCCGATGACACAGGATTTTATGGTTTTCTCCTCACAATAATTTTAAATTTTTATGAAACCCATGTTTTTAAAAAAAAAAGAGAGAAGAAAAAAAAGAAAAGAGATATTACTGAAAAAAAAATTTGATACTTAAATGTTCCATGATACTAATTTTTTTTTTTAAAGAGTATCATTTTGACTGACTCATGACTCGCTCATAATTTCCGATAAGCATGTCTAACTTTCCGGAACAAATAAATATTATGGACAACGCAAAGACGACAACACCAACTGATCGGTCTGACGGGAACAGATGCCAGTTCTCAAAAAACGTGGCAAATATCTTGTCACAGAAAAAAAATTCTTGTGTTGTCCATAATATCTGTTTATCTTCATCGTTGCCCAGGTTTTATTGCCTGCCTGAATTTACTGTTATTGTTTAAACTGGCTGGTCATTGTTAGCCCACTGTGTTTGTCTTGCTGTTTTTATTTTTTCACGAATAAATTCCTTCCACGGAATTTTTGTTTTGTCTGAAACATATTTAAGTATGAATGTGTTTGTCTGTGCTGTTATCGTGTTGTTCACAATAGTACCTCCTTAGGTACATTGTTGAGTTTATCTGTTTGGCATAGCTGATTTAGGCTTGTTCTCTGTGGGTTTATTTTTTCATTTTTTTCTATTTCTTAATTTGCGTTCTTGAATTTTTTGCACGAGAAACAGTGCCAAACTGCAATGGCGTTACGTCCAAGAAAATTGTTCAGACAAGCCATGTTTGGACTTGTACATATTGTGCGTTAGTTTAGTGTGTCTAGTGTTTGAAACGTTTGAATTTTGAACTCCCCGCGCTGCTTGCTAGCAGCGCCAAGTTTTTCAAGTTGGCTGCCTGCCGAGGTGGGGTAGCCCTGCAGCTTTCGGCAACGAAGCAACATTTGTTGTTCAGCCATCATGGCGGTAAGTTGTGCTATTGTGCACGCTTGCTGCCAATTGAGTTTTTCGCAAGTGCATCATCATTAACTGTGTCGTTTTATATTGGATTTTACAGTCTCGTATGTGTCTAGACAAAACACGTGCTATCGTGCACACTTGCTGCCAATCGAGTTGTTCGCGAGTGAATCGTTTCGTTTTACATGGACTACGTCTCTGGATAAAGAGAGCCGTGACGGCTTACCTTGTGCGGGTTGTAGACGCCTCCCGCGCTGAGGCACCTGTTCTGCCAGTCGTAGAAGTCCTTGCCCGGCGGGGAGTCGTGGACGCCCCAGCGGTGCTCAAATGTGTTGTTCTGCGACGTGCCGTCGGCGTGGACCAGGTACTCCACCAGCACCGTGGTGTCGGCCCACGGCCGCTCCGCCGGCTGGCGGAACACGATGCGCCCGACTATCGGGTAGCGGTACACCGCCTCCGCGGTGGACACGGGCACCTTGCGCGGGTCGGTACCCGGCTCGTACCACAGGAGCGTGCCGCACATCCACGGCTCCTGCGAGGCGCTGCCGTTCGCCGCCGGCCTGCGGGAGTTGAACAACCACACGGACACCGGGGGGTGTCGCCACTCCGATAACCTACGTTCTATGTTCAGTGACTTTAAAAAAGGACCATTTGTATATATTTCTCATTTGTTTGTGCTCGGAGCATGGACATGTAACAGTGTTTTTCTTTTTGTTGTTGGTTGTGTGCGGACAAAACTTTCTCCTTGCTTGTGTATTCAACAAAGGACAGTAGGAATTAAGATGGCCGCCTAGACACAAGTTGGTGCTGGGCGCTGCTAGAATTCACCAATTTTCGGGTGAATTCTTTAACTTCCGTAATCATGGAACATTCTAGTTCCACTAAACTCAAACAAAGTTCCCATTTATTACCAAACACTCAAACACAGAAAATAATATTTTTTTTTTTTAAATCAAAGCCTAATAGTTTAAAATTAAAAAAAAAATTACATAGTAATAAATAATATTACACTCTTTCTTCTTATTATAAAAACACTGAATAAAAAAAGTGTTTTATTTTATTTCATTCCTAGCAAAAGTAGATTTGATATCAATTGAGGCGGTCTACGTAAAACGGGCGTATAAGCAAAAATGATGTTTTGAGAAAACACAAAAAGAATATTTCATTGCTTTCTCCTGTTGTCATAGTAATCATTATTCCTGTAATTTAAATTTAATATAGATACTAGATCTATATGAAAACACAGTCAATGAGTTTAAAACAAATCAAACGAATGTGTTTTTTTTAATAAATAAAAAATGTTTGCCATGTTATACGCCCTTTTTAGCCAGAACACCTTTTTTATATAAAAAGGTTAGTAAAAAAGGCATAGTAAAGAGATCAAACCATATTTATTTGTTATAATAATAAAAATTGACATATAAAAAAGGGAAAAATTTAAAAGTTGGAAAATTGTTCATATCTGTCAAGAATAAATCAAAGAAAACAGTTTATATTCTACGTTAACTCAGTTCGTTTGTTTGTCATTATGCTTTCTTACTTTATCCATTTTGAGAAATCACTGTTTCAATAAAGTCCACATCCTCTTCCTGTAAAAAACGGAATAAACATTTAACATCATTAACTTTAAGTTGGTTTACTTGTGGGTAAGGACACCTTTGAGTCGTAACGTTGCGAAAATCTCCAATCTGATGAATAGGCCGCCAATAACTGAACACTTCAAACTGTCCAGAAAAAGTTTTTGAACACAGCAGAGCACCATTTTGTAATGATTTGATTATGACATATTTCATGAGAGTAAATTTGATTTTATTTCTTGAGACAGGTTTCTTCAGAAATAAATTATTTAAAAAAGGTTCCCAGTCTTGCAGAAGTTCTGGATCCATAAGGACTTCAAAGGGTGAAGGGTTTGTTCTGCACTCTGACATTGCTGTTAAATAAGGCTTCAGATTTCCAATCACTTCATTATTTTTTATTTTGTTCCTGATCAAACCAAAGTTTCTATCGCATTGCGAGAAACTGTGTCCTCTAACAGGGAAAAGTTGCATTACATTTTTTTTAAATGTCCTTGCAAACCAAGAAGTGAACTTACACATTAGAAAATTTCTATTTTGGCCACCTGTGGCATCAGAAAGTAAAACAACTGTAGAAATATCAGGGAACTTTTAAATTTGCTTTTTTAAACAGTCATACAAGAAACAAATAACTGAATTAGGATTTTTAACACCATCACATTCAGTGAATGCGTAACAATAGCTTGAATCATCATTAAACACATGAATATTGAAGCAATAAAGCCAGAACATCCTTTTATAGAACTGGTTGTTAACGTTCAACTTTGGGATTGGATGGTTCTGGGAGTAATCAAACTCAAGAGTGAGTGTTGTTGAGTTTTCTTGCTGGCTTTTAGCAATGTAATCATTACGGATTTCCTTCCTCTTTAATGCCTTCCTTCTATGTAGTTCATACATGGGTTGGCAAGGATCATTTGGATTACTTTTTAACTTGTTTTTGCATTCTTCACAAAAATCGCAAACATCAGTTTTTGGTTTTCGGGCAGCATAGGAAAATTTAGTTTTAAAATATTCATAGTAGGTCTTATACGACATTTTTAGATCCTTATTAGTTTGATTTTTGTAGTAGTCCTTGAACATTTCATATAATGTTTTAATGTTGAGCATACAGTTGTCAAAGTATAACAAGTTTGTTTTAGCTTTACAATAATGACTTTCATCATGTGGAATCGATTTAAGATGATCACCCATTAGCGAAATAACATCATCAGGAGTATTACGTGGTCTATTATCATGAGTACCTCGCTTTTCTTCGAAAGAATCATTGGACAGAAGTTTGCCCTGTACAATACGCAATCGTTTCTCTGAAATTTGAAATAAATTTAGTATAAACTTTCTACAAACGGATAGCTTACTTCCACCGACATAAATTACATAGTTCCATAAATTTTCTCTTGGTCTTTTTAAGTTTACAGTCTTTTTTTTAGGGCCTTCCGACTTTTCCATACACCGAGCCAAATAAGCATCTTGAAGGCTTTTTGATTGGCCGCAATAAAAAGCATCGAATACTTCAACCTGGTTTTCAAATGACACATTTTGATAGCATTTACTACTACAACAGTTTTCAATGACAGAATGAACTTTAGAATCAACACTTTTACCTTTACTAGTTGTATAGCCTAGGCCAAGAGAGCGTTTACGTTTCACTTCCTCATGAAATTTATTTTTCTGTTTGTTTATTATTTTTCTTGTTCTTTTCTTCTTAACTTGAACTATTTCACTTTCATCACTTTCATTAGAGTCACTCATTTTAACTATTAATAATATAAATAAGCAGCATCACACAGGACTATCAAAACATAACATAACCACAAAACAAGAAAACCTGACTGTGAAAACCAGCTGACATCACCTCACAAAAACAGGTGTACCAACTTCAATTTTCAAGATATTGCGATGAAACTTGCACCACTGAATTCTACACGAAATGGCGGATCAAATAAAGCGATCTGCGTAAAAAGGGCGTATGGACCCATACGCCCGTTTTACGTAGACCGCCTCAATTGCAGTTTCCGTAATCAATATGGTTATCAGTAGTCCGTATTTTTTCAGATGCAGATTTCAAAAGAATGCGCGTAAAATCAGTAAACCTGTAAAAAAAAAGGAAGCAATAAAAACTAATTTTTTTACCAATAACAAATAACCAGTTGCTGTTAACTATAATTAGGCTTGTGCGAAGCTCTGACTAAATGAATCAATCAAAGTTTATTTGAAATTTGCCAGGAAATATGCAATTAGTTTTATTTGAAGCTACGGTAGTAATGCAAAAGCTTTGAAACTTGGGAGCCTAAGATTCGCTTACATAAATACTTAGCTTTTTTTTTGTGTTGTATATTTTTTTTGCACAAATAAAGTTGGTTACTTAAAAAAAAATCAAATGTGGCACTCAGATTTGCTTTTATGAACGCTCAATATTAAGACTATGCATGGTTAGTTTATACTTTTTATTGTGTGGTGTTATATATAGGACCAAAATGGTTAATCATACGTATTACCAATTCTAACATTACAAATGTTAAAATACATATTTTCTAATTTCAATCCTGTACTTTGTAAAAATAAAAAGAAATGCAGCCTTGCTGAGAACAACACTCACAATTTGATTCAACTTCGTGAACATTTTGAACATTTTATTTGATGTGTGCTTCGCATCGAAACACTTGCATTTGCACAGAAGTGCGCGTGTCAACTCGCACGGTGTCCACACTCAGGTTCGGATTTAGGGGAGGGCAACCGGGACGAAAGCCCATGGCCCCCCCCCCACAAACGGAGACTTCGGAAAAATAAAATCTTTCAAATTCCGACAAGTAAACACCAGTAAAAACATATTTTCCTTTGATATTCGTTTTTCGCTGTTTTACCTTTACCTACAGTACTTTGTACAAACATGATTACATGATTGTTAAAATATTAACAGAAATATTCATTAAACACTAAAATTTAATTTCACATAATTCTTGTCTCCGATCATATTTATGTATTTTTTTTTTTAAATACTAAGAGAATCTACTTGATTTCACAATAAATTTATTTATTTATTTGGGAAACTCTACTGAAAAAAAAAAATTGTTCATTTTGTTTGGAAAATAATTCGGGGCCATGGGGGCCTCCGCTCCTCCGTTGCCCCGAGGCCTCCAGACCTCCGGATCCGGCCCTGTCCACGCTTGTTCCCGGAGTCGGGGAAACGGGGCCCGCCCGGGAGCGGCGGGGAGCCTCACCTGTAGAGGACGAGCGTCCGGTGGGCCACGCTGTGGGGTCCTTGCAGAGGGAGGAACACGTCCCACAGCCGCGGGAACAGCTCGGGCAGCGTCTGAGGCCGGCGCCACTTGTTGTGCTTGCCGCTCAGGTCGCCCACCGCGTACGAGTCCTGGCTGCCGGTGGCTGCACACCACACACACCACACGCCACTTCACCCACTGCCAGTGGCGGTTCCAGGGGGGGGGGGGGGGTTAGGGGTTAAAACCCCCACCCACCCCCTCCCCTTTAGCTCCAAATCTTTAATTAATTTCTTATTCATCACTCAAACAAATTTCATATTAAAATTAATAAAATTTTTACCATTACAATATTTAAATTTAAGTACCGAAAACTGCTAAAATAGCACTATTTTACACCTTAAAATCCAAATTTTCCCGGGGAGGACCCCCCGGAACCCCCTTTTACCCCGGGGGGGGGGAGGTGAGGGCATGCTTCTTAATACCCCCCATACACAAATCCTGGCTACACCACTGCCCACTGCCAGTGACGGTTCCAGGATTTTGGTTTGGGAGGGGCTTGACCCAGCTGAGGCTAGGCTTTATCAAGGCAAACACTAAAACAATAGAGGACCCAGATGCTTTTGGAGGGGGCTTGAGCCCCTTAGCCCCTTAGCCCCCCCTCTGGATCCGCAATTACCCACTGCCACTAAACTTGGAAGGGGTGGGGGTTGATGAACTTTCATAATATTGTGGTCGTGCTCCACTTTGCTGAGTCCTGGCTGCCGGTGGCTGCACACCACACACCACACGCCACTTCACCCACGGTCACTAAACTTGGAAAAGGGGTGGGGGGGGGGGGACATTCATAATATTGCGGCCGTGCACCACCTTTTCCTTTCCGTGTGTGTACGTATTCACTGCTGATGCACTCTCCTACCAGTTCCCCCCACCACCTACCTAACTATTCCCCTCGTGTGATAGGAATTTTCGTAACGCTTGATAATAATTGTAGCCCCTCAGCAAGGAAGTTTCATTTCAGAAAAGTAATGACAAAAAAATTCGACTTGGCTTATGAGATATTTCCTACATTCGCTACAACCTAACATAAACCATATTGCACAAACATTTTGATAGTCATTCCTACATATTCAAATCAATTTTTATTATTATTATTATTTTTAATTATATTTTACCAACAGATTCAACAAATGGGACTCAATTCACGAACAAATTTAAGTGAAGATTTTTTTTTCTAAATCATGCCATAAAACATGAAATCTAAATGGAAACACCTAACAGCAAGTCTTCAAGGCTTTGTCTTACCAGTTAATGTTGATTTTTCCCCCCCATTTTTTTCCATGATTACTGTTATGTAAGGGCTATTTTTTTAAATTTTAACTCGATACCTCCCTTAAATTTTTGTAGTTCTGGCACAAATGTTACTGACAAATATTCACTTAGTGTAATATCATGGGTGTAGACGAGCATGGAATTCTTCGTGTTGTTGAAAAAAAAAATTGTGGCAGGGCAACAAATGGAAGGGGTAATATCAAGTAAAAATTTAAAAAAAAGTCCTTACAAAAAAAATGTAAGCATGGAGTCCACACACAAAAGAAGTGAAACATTTTGCTTATTAGGTATGGATAGAGATAAATTATTAGTATTTTTTTTTTTATTGAACAAAACATAATAATTGAGAATAGTAAGAATGTGGGTATGATCTCAAATGTAGTGTACTCTCGCATCCTTTCACGGGCACTTTTTGGCAGTTTATTCCCCTTTTTGCCTTTGATAATACCTCTTATCTGCTTCAACCTTTTTATTATTTTTAGACATGATGTTAAATCAAAGTCACCAGCTGAATAAAAAGAATTAACAAAAAAAAAAAAACCACTCCGCTCAAACATAAATTACACTTATAAAATCTATCTCACAAGTCTGTAAGTACTTTTAACGTTTCAAATCACAGCGTTCTCATACCAAAAAATAAATTAAACTAATAAATTTAATCTCTTAACTTTATAGGTACTTTTTTTTTACATTTTCAATCACACTATTCACATGAAAAAGAATTATACTTATAAAATTGAAGGCAAAAAAAAAAATTGTTTCCACATAAATAATTAAGTTCTAGTTATTTAAATTAAATAAAAAAAAAATATGGCAGCAACAATTGTTAGCCATTACGAGAACTGAGGAGTAGACAAACACGAGAAGCATTACGAGAATCAATTAACATATACCTATCCCCCTTCCCCTTGCAAACCACCCATTCGACCGCTAGTGCATGCGCTCGAGTGGTGTCATCGCTGATCCACTCTCCTACCAGTTCCCCCACCACCTACCTAACTATTCCCTTCATGTGGTAGGCATTTTCTTAACGCTTGATAATTGTAGCCCCTCAGCAAGGAAGTTTCATTTCAAAAGTAATGACAAAAAATTCGACATGGCATATGAGATATTTCCTACATTCACTACAACCTAACATAAGCCATATTGCGCGCCTGTTGTGGCGACTCGCCCAGCCAGACACACTGAGCTGTGTCGCTCCAGCGCGAAGGACCCACCTTCCTCGGCAGTCCTGCCCCCAGGGTTGTACATCCCGCCCGCGGTGAGGCACCGCTCCGTCGCCCGCAGGTCGCGTGGCAGCGGGGGCAGTTCGTGGACCTTGTACACGGAGAACGTCGTCGCCGGCCGGCCCAGTAGCTCGTCCCTCGAGGACGTCAGGTTCATCTGCAGCCACGTGGGGTCAAACGGCGACCTCTGGACCAAGGTCACGTCGCCTTTCACTCCGTCCGTGTCGATCAGAGCCCTGTGGAACAGCCACGCCACTGTTTGTACTCAAGTTTTGTTTAAGCTGTTTATTATTTAAGAACACTTTCATGAAAAATTCAAAAAATACACAAAAACAAAAATCAGAAAATTTTTGCCTACTCAGCTCTGTTAGCAAAAGTTTTTATTTGACGCTAATTACTGTTTTTGTTGCAACTGTTACATGATTGTCATTCCACTATGTTCATCTGTACTGTGATATTGTTTTGACTATTTTTTCCATGGAATTTAACATCGGCTGATTTTGGCTTGTTTTTTTTATGTGTGTTAGTGTAATCATCTTTCTTTGTCCGTTCTTTGGTTTTGCTCTACGAGACACGGTGCAAACTAGTAATGGCATATGTTCTAAATAATAATTATATCAATCATCCCCATTGCAATAATCATTCAGAGAACTTGTCTGTTCTACAGTTATTGCACATTTATAACCAGGAAAAGCTAACTTGGTTAGCCAAATAATGAAATTTAAAAGGACACAAAGCTAAGAAAGATATTTACAAACTAGCTAATGCCCAGCATATACAGTAAGTCCTCTATTTACGTCGTACCGATTTACGTCGTTTCGGATTAACGTCGCTAATGTTTGAGTACTCATGTTTCAATTTAAGTTGTCGCCGATTCACAATAACGTCGTTTACAATGACCGTAAATCTTTATTTTAACCAAAACACCGTATATAATTCGTTTATAATTCTTTGTTTCCTTCGGTAGTTAATTTATGCTATGTAGCGTAAGCTACACGTTCACCGCCTTATCTTATCATACATCATGAGGGACGCTTCCTGCTCTCCGCTGCTCTCCGCGCGGTGATGCAATACTACCAGCCCGCCCGCTCGGCCACCCACGTATCTCGCACGTAGAAGTGTTATCTACTTCCCGCAACGACACAGCATTTTCTCCTACCCCTTTTCGTCCAACTCCTTGGCACTTCAGTAGAGGTGTAAAAGTAACTAAAAAAAGTGTACCCGTATGTATTCGTTACTATAACAATTAGTACTCGTTACTTTCGTATCGTTACTCGTTACTTCTGATACCGCATAACATGCTATGTTATGTAACAGCAACGAATTGAGTCGTATTTCGTACGCGTACAGTATGACGTCGCGTAAATAATAATAATTCGAATATAAACAATTAAAAGTATTTGATAATAAACAGCTTTTGTTAACCAAGAAACAATAAAATCTCATTAGAGCAGCTTTATTATAATATCTCTTTTAAGATAAGAACAAAAAACGTGAAAATACGCGATAATAAAAAACAAAAACATACATATTTATAATTTGTAAAAAATACTTTCTTACGTTGTTTCTGTTCCAATCTCAAACTTTGTCTACACACACAATACCTTTAATAAACAGTAAAAAACTTGGACGACGAATTTCCAAATTATACTTTTCTTAATAAACAAACATCGTTCTTTGTAACGAATAAGCGCGCGCATGCGTAAAACAGACGAAAAATGCGAGTAACGAAATGCATTCGTGTGTAACGTTTCGTTACTCGTTACTAGATGCCGCACCCGTTACTCAGTAACGAATACATACGGTTTGCTACAGCTCTACACTTCAGTCGCTATGATATCATTGAGTTGGCCGGAGTTTTAAACGTGCCGTTGTTAACTTTATCGTGATTAAATGCGTTTGTAGTAGGCCTACAGTATCAGCTCACTGCAATTTATGATTTTTTCTTCATAAGATGTCTTCCAAACGACTATATATCTGTTTTTATATTTCAATCAATAAAGGTAATAAAGCAGCTGGTTAAATAACCATTCTATAAAGCTGAGAAGTACTAGTTGGACTTGTTTCCCACGCTGTCGGTTGTAATTTGCTGATAAAATTGCCCGTTGTCACGTCTGTATGCCAGCGCTTCCGGCTGACCTTGGGCCGTGGTCGGCCGGTGGCATGAAACATGGCTCATTTTGCGTCGTTTCTATTTACGTCGCGGTTTTCAGGAACGTAACCCCGACGTAAACCGAGGACTTACTGTATTTTGCAATGCTTCGATAATTTTTTTTTGTAATTTTTTTAAAGTGGGTACATATAACAAAGCATTTCTCTATCTTTCTCTCTAATTCTATATCTCTCTATATCTCTATCTACACATATCTAAATATGTAAATATATAGTATGTGTAAGTATATATATATATGTGTGTGTGTGCGCATGCGCGTGCGTGTATACTTTCAAAAGTTAAGATATTATTACATACTAAATATATTGCTGTTACATATACACAAACTCAATAACTAAACAGAAGTGATGATTACTGGCTTGAAATATTCTCTGTGGTTATTCAGTGGTGAATAAACATAACACAAAAGAAAATATAACTTGTCCGAGTGAATAATCATAAACAAAAAACCTGGCTGTACTGAAATAATTACATTTACAAGACACAAATAGAATTTAATATATTTTAACGAAACACCAAATTACTGAATACCACAATTCCAACTTTTTATCCAATTAAATGTAAGAATATGCCCTAATATAGCATTGCCAGATATGATGCCCACAACTGTGCAAAAGTTCATTTAATGTTCACAATTAATTATGTATTTTTATTTTTATTTGCCGGCTATTCAGATGGGGAGGAAAAAAAAACCTCTCTAGACTACTGGACCTGATTTTTGTTATTGTATTTTAAATAAAACTTGTAAAAATGTGTGTTATTTTACTTTTAAGTCACTCGAGGATTAAATACATAAATAGTATCATTGAAATGGCACACTATTATTTATGCCAAAATATCATGTCATAAATCTTGTGAATCAGGTATGCCACACGGTGCATACGTGTTGTGCATGTATAATTTATGCCCGCGCACAGATTTTACACTATGTTTGTGTCTCTGGGGCAAGTCCCATAAGCGAAATCCAGCATTCACAAGCTAGACCCCAAACACCTTTTTTTCCCCCAGAATCCTCTGCGCCGGGCGCCTCAAACCACAAAGATTCGAAACGGCCGCGCAGCTGAGAAACCCCGGCTAATAAAAAACGGCAGTTTCAAAACTGTCTTTAAAAATTTTAAATAAAAGTTTTTTTATTGAAAACATTCACTGACAATGTCTTTTAATGTGTGCTGATTAATATATATCACACAAAAACATATAAAAGTTATTATTTTGTCAACTGAAAACACCAAAATCAGAAGCTGCAGGTTACCTAGCGACGGTCTCGGAAAAACGCAAACAAACCAGCGGTAAAATAATTTCAGCAGCTCTGTACCACTGCACCGGTACACTATACATATATCTATATTTCCATCTATACATAGCTCTCTCCTCAATATATCTATATCTCTCTCTATATCTCTGTATATTCACTCTATAGCAATAAAAATATTAAAAATCGATGTTTTCCACATATCTATATTTTTATCTATCTTTTTACCAGTCCCAGGTACTACATATAGATATAAAAACATGTGCTTATTCAAATGCAAGGTTGTGTCCAAATTCCAAAACAATCGGTGGAGAACTTTCAAAGATTTAAAAATTTTGAACGAACGAACATTTACATTTCTTCTTATACAGCTCTATCTGTAGATTATATAAACGGTATACAGTACACTCCCGATTATCCGCGAAATTATGTGGCAGGGCCACCACGGATAGTGAAATCGTGGATAATCCGCAAAAGAGCCGAAAATGGGAAACAAAAAAGGAAACATTATTTTCAACTTAAAAATGCACAGTAAAAGTTACAATTAACAGCAAAAAAAATTTTAATGATGCTTAAAATATCAGTATTGGAATTGAACAAGAATAATTATCATACGATACATTTCAGTAATGTAAACATAAAAGTGCTCAACCGTAAGAGTAGAAACAAAAGCGCGACGGAGACAAAAATAGCAACGCACGCCGGCCTATACTGCGTGAGTTCCGAGAAGGCCCGTGGCGTT